>NC_068982.1:35929900-35936830 GCF_001194135.2 Octopus bimaculoides | reverse complement strand
TATCTATCTATCTGTGTTGCTGAAGATATGCAGCGAGACTGAACTCAAAACCAAGAAGTTCTAAAGCTAGCTTCTTAACCATACAGTCATGCCTGTACCTATATAATATCGTTTTATATAATCCTTTAGGAGGTTTTTCAAACTAGCTTCTTTTTGTTCTCTTTGTATTACTTCTCTTTCCAAATATATTGTTAGACTACATTACTAGTATTCAGTGGTTGACTTGTCAGGATTTTTATTAAGGACTTGTTGCACATACCAGGTACCCTCTGTTTCCAAGATTAGCATGGAAAAATGAAATATGCAAAAATTTGTGAGCATGTGTTTGTGTGTACACAGACACAGTCATATACTCTGCTCCATGTTCTGTTTCTATTATTTTTCAGCACATTGACAATGTTATGAATGGCTATGGTGACCAAATTATGCAGGCTGTTGTTTTTATCTTGGAAGGTGAACATTGTGTTGATATCAAGGAACAGGTATGTTTATGGTAATTTTATTTATAAAACACAGAATGCAACACTTGTTGACTTTATTTAACACAATGGATCTGTTTAGATACTGTGCATAGGTAGATTTCTAAGGCGCCCTTGCCAGTGACATGTAAAAGACACCCACTACACTCTTGGAGTGGTTGGCATTAGGAAGAGCATCCAGCTGCAGAAACCATGCCTGATACAGCTCTCTGGCTTACCAGTTCCAGTCAAACCATAGAAGCCATGCCAGCATGGAAAGTAGACACTAAACGATGATGATGATGATGATATCTGAGACTAATGTAAATATGAGCTTCTGAGGAAACTTCTACATGGTCACTCAGTCTGCTAAAAATAGCAGTCTAATTTGTATTCACCTTCTTCATCTCCAGCTGTTACACACACACCACACACAGATATATTTTGTAAGTGAAGTAGAAGTATTGTTGAATCATCTACTGAAGGAATGTCTTTATTTAAGATTCTCTACCATTTTAAAGTCCTTATTCTTCCAAATGCAGTCATTTGCCTGGACAATAACAGTAGGGTTTTGTTTTTGAAGGTGGGATGGCTACAATTGTATGTTTAGCCATATTGTTTCTATATATATATAGAATCTAATGTAAATATGAGCCTCATGAAAGAGCTTCTACATGATCACTCAATCTGCTAGAAATAGCAGTCTAATTTGTATTTACTTTCTTCATCTCCAACTTTTATAAATCTTCTTTGGCTTTCTGTTTCAATGACATATAGCATCATCTTTGTAACTTGAGTGAATGAGGAAGCCTGTGCATAGTCACTTGATTGGCTAGAAATAATAGCTGTTGTCAAGTTTTGTGCCTGTCTCTAACTAGGTAGTAGTAATAATAATAATAATAATGAACTTATTGTATACAGTGCTGAGGTGCACTACAACTAATCAGAAAAAGTAGCCATAGGTGTCTATGCCTAAGGAAGCACCAATAATCTTTAATCACTTACTGACTGTTTTCACTATTCCAATTTGTTGTAGCTTGTTTTCTGATTATTACATTATGCAACATTTGGTGATTCGATTGTCGGGGTCAATATGATTCTATTTATTCACAGAATTACATATTTTTGTCTTCATAGGCTCTGTGTATATTAGGTCATATTGCTGATGGAAAGACTGCTAAGGATTTCATCGTGGGGAATGAAGATGTTCTTCGAAAATTAATCAATTATATGGTAAGTCTTATTGATCTGGGTTTTTTTTTTTTTGGTTTAAATAGCTGAACAAAACTTTAAGTACAATAATATTTTGCATTTTGTACATTTTTGTAGTACTCAAACAATTGTATTAAATTAATTTCCTCAGGCATGAATGGATGTGTGGTTAAGAAGTTTGCTTGCCAACTATGTGGCTTCAGGTTCAGTGCCACTACATGGCACCTTGAACAAGTGTCTTCTACTATAGTTCTGGGCTGATGAAAGCCTTGTGAGTGTATTTAGTAGACAGATATTGAAAGAAGACTGTTGATTATATATATATATATATATATATATATATATATATATATATATATATATATGTGTGTGTGTGTGTATGTATGTTTCATTTACATTTCATTCACTCTATGCTTTCATACAGATGTAAAATAAGAAATTTTTTAGTTGAAAAACAGGTAAGAGTTAGCATCAGGAAATGCATCTGGCTGTCATATAATGCCTCAATAACATATTTATCTCACCCATGCAGACATGGAAAAACCAATGCAAAAGCAAATATATATTTAGAGCTAACGCTTATCACCACTTAAACATGGCTGCTCCATAGGGACTGACGTTACTGCTATTTTGTAACCAGTTGATTTGCTTAATATATATTTAACTTTGCTCTAAAATAAGGTTTGGGTTATAACCTGATAGACAACAAGTCTCATGCTGCTTTAGTACAATCAAATGCTTTCTAGTTATATTTATATGTCTTTCTTTTGATATCTGGAATTAATTCTAATTTTGTTTACATTCTTTTCTTCATCAGGTACACAATAATGAAAAAGTCCAACTAGCTGCAGTCTATTGCATCTGTAACCTGGTGTGGAATGATGATGAGGGTATGATGCTTTTAAATGATATTTTTTGTAAACTATACAAAAATGTCACATTGTTTTTGATAAATAAAATGCACTTGATTGGAATTAATTCTTTACAAGAGACTGGCAGAACCATTAGAATTTTTTACAAAATGTCTTGTGGCATTTGTTCATGTGGTATTTATGTTCTGCATTAAATTCCTTTCAAGGTTAACTTCACTTGTCCTCTGTCCAGCTGTTGACAAAATTATGGACTAGTCAAACAGTGAAGTTGATTTAATTGACCAAACCTCTTCCTCAAAAACTGCTAGCCTTGTACTTAAATTAGAAGCAGTTATGAAGTTTTTATGAACAGGGTATTGGCAAAATCATTAGACCAATGTACAAAGTACTTTGTAGTAATTCTTTGGCATTTACATACTGAGTTCAAATTCTTGTCATCCCTCTAGGGTTGACAAAATAAAGTACTAGTTAAGTACTGGGATTGATTTGATTGATTTAACCTCACTTCCTCCCAATTTGGGGTTTTGTGTTTATGTTAGTAGCAATCATGATTATTATTGTTTTTTTTACCTAGTTGTTTATTAATTAAAAAAATAAATTTTTGTTTTGTTTTTCCTTCTTCAAAAAATTACTATTAGGTATTTCCACTACAAGAGTAAATGTTTTTAAAAAACATTCTATTCCAGTTTTATATTTCTTGGTTGTTGTGGAATCTTGTGGAGCATTTTTTAGATTCTGTGCCCTTTCGGTTATATCTATCAATACAATTCTATCTTGGTGTGAAGCAGTTCATTCTGTTCTTAATACAAGTAGATCAAACTCGTTCAAGATCATAATATTTATCATTGGAACTGAACATATAGCATAAAAAACCGAGAGATCTATATCTGTTTGGTCATTGAACTTTTGAATGTTGTTTTAATCACATAGTTTAGTTGATAGTATTGATTTGATTATCACATTCCTTCCTGCCCATTGGTGCACTTGGAAATTTTGAAATTTACTTAAGATTTTGGCATAGATATTTCAAAATTGTATTTCATTTCTGTCACTTTTCACTATCTGTCCTAAATTAAGGCTGGTGCTATTTTCCAGAAGCTCTGACTGCACAATTTAATGATTTACCCAAAGTAAAGTGTTTTTCATGGTATCTGTAGTTTTTTTTTGTGGTATTGCATTTTTGTTAAATTATAATTATACTTAGAAATGATATTTACATTAAAGTTGGTATTATTTTATCTCTCCTGGTCCTTTTCAAACAAATTATTCACTTACTCTTTGCTTCAGGGTCGGCAGAAAGACAAGCACGGCTGCGAGATTTAGGTGTTCAGAAATCTCTTCAACAACTGTCCACAACAACTACAGGGGATCTGCAACAAAGGTCTGTCATGTTTGATTTCTTATGACATTAATCTATTTATCACTGAACATTGCTAGTTCACATCTCACTTCTTAGTGTTAACAGCTATTAGTTTAATATTAGGAAATTAGAAACATATTGAGTTCTCATGTTACAGTAATATTTAGAATTTGGTTGGAGAACTGGTGTTTACAATATAATATGGCCATAAACAACCATGCCAGCATAGAACATGGATATTTGATGATGTTGGCTGGCTGTACTGATTATTAATTTTAGATACAGAGTTGAATTCTGTAAAAAGAAAAAAGGGAAAACACATTCTAGCCACATCTTTTAATTTTATGGTAATGGATTTTTTAAATGTAGATTTGAAAAGTTATTTAAATGATAGCCTTAACAAAACTAACTGAGTTTAACTAAAATGAATAACTATTTTTGAAATTCTCTAGACATGTGATTTTTCTCTCTCTGTTTCAGGGTGAAGCTAGCTCTTCAGCAATTTTCCTGACAATATCTGAAACTATTTGCTGTGGATCCCGAGCAGAGACTGTAGCAGGATATCCCAACAACTATTAGCAGAGAGCAGAATGCTTTCTCAAACAACATCGCTGCTATTTCTTGTCCAGTTATTGTAGGCAAGACATGATGAAGTTTGTTTCTCACCTTGACTAGCTGGAGATTTTGGAATACAAGTGCAAATAATATTGCATTTTCTGTTGTATTGCTAATCACCGGAGTGATTCTGTGTGTGTGTGTGTGTGTAAGATTTTGCTACAACATATGCACTCTATCTACATAATCAAGTGGTTAACAGCAAACGTTGGGTTACTGTACATTGCAGACTTTTAAATACGTTGGTAATGTGAGTGTGTGACAAGGTACATTTTCTTGATGTGCCTTCTAAAACGAGATTTATATGATTTAAAGTTTTGCTCTTCATTAGATAAAAGTGTCTGTGTATATACATGTATGTGTCCATGTGAAATTTTGTGTGTGTTCTTAAAAATAAACTTGGTATACACACAGAAGCACATAAGTATGCATGACATTAGTTTTTATTTTTTTTAAACAATTTCCTTTGATTTCATCATTAAAATTTCCCTATTCTCTGACTGGATACTTGGAATGTCAGTGATTTGTAACCCAAGTAAAATAAACTGTCATATTGTCATATCGAACAAGTCCTTCGATTATTTTTTTTTTATTCAATCTCTAGTTTCATTTTCAGGAACTTCACTTTTAACTGCTCATCTGTATAAATGTCAAAAATATTTTAAGGATTATTTTTAACCCTTTAGCATTTAAACTGGCCATATCTGGCCCAAATTATTCTGTCTTGTGTCCAAACGGGCCAGATCTGGCTTCTCACATCTACCCTACAATTTCATTCTAAAAATATGCAACCACTTCATCAAAATCTTGAAGATACAAAGTAATTCATAATTAATTCAAAACAATGTGAATAAATAAACATTACATTTGACAGAGTAATATGAATGCTAACGGTTAGCAAGTATATATTGTTGGGATGGAAAAACTAGCAGCAACATGCTGTCTTGGTTGGTAAGCAGGTGAATTATTACTTTTGTTGGTATTGAGGATTCAATCAAAATGTTGAACATAAAGAGAGTGTCTATATCTCTGCAATACGGCAGATAATGGTCAATCAAAGAAGGCTTAAGAGTTTGAGATGAAGAAAGTATGTACAGTATCCATTTTGGACAAAGAAGACAGGTTAAGTCTAAGTTGATGATTAGAAGTTATTGCCTGCTAAGAGGACAACTCTATGAATTGTGTTTGATTAAAAAATGTCATGAGATGGCAAGAAATGATGGAGTGGCTAGTGAGGGGATCAGAGTGAACTTATGATTTAATAGTTTAATCAAATATTATAAAGTCAGGCCTTACAAATGATACAGAATAAAAATACTTTGAAATATGGTGTGCAAACTTCTTAAAGGAAAGTTGTACATTTGACCATCACGATAGTGTTGGTATTTTGGCAGTTCAAAAGTTTTTTTAAAGAACATCAATTCACATTATGCTGCTGATTACTTATTAAAACTGAATAAAGAAGATGGTTTTGAAATTATTTTGCTCTTGTTAATATTATGTTTTTGCATATTCAATTTCTATGAGTTCAGACAATACTATGTCTTGTCTATTCCTAACATTACTTTACAGAGTGTATTGGGTGCATTTTTTTTGTGGAATTAACAATATAGAAGTCTTACACTCTATCTATAAACCTAAAGGATACTTTCAACCTTATAGAGTGTACCAAGTACTTTTTTTTGTGGTGCCAGTATTAGTGAGGTCACCTTGTTACAAAAGGGAGTATTGGAGAGAGAGTGATGACTTTAGGTGAGGTATTGAGTGAAGTTAAAGTATGAATGGGAGCAACAGATTTAGTGTTGTAACAGGGGGGACAGTATTGGGGTTCAAAGTAAGGGAAAGAGAAAGAGTTCATTTCAAGGATTAATGAGGAAGAGAGGCGAACAAGTGGAAAGCATAAGCTGAGTTGAATAGAGGAGATCCAGTACTAATCCATGTTATAAAGGTGAACATGCATACATACCTAAGTACATAAATTCATATGTACACACATGTACATATTTGGTGCTGCATGATAGGTATAATGAGGGAAGTATTGGGTTGGCAACTAAGTTCCTGCTGTTTTTTTAAATTTTGGAATCTATTTTTTTCGAGAATTCTATTTTGGAATCATTTTGGAATCTGTTTCTTTTCTACTTAATTTTTGTTAATTTTCAGATCATTAAAATGGAATGTCAAGTTAAGAAAAATGAGCATTTTCAACACCTCCTTCCTTTTGCTTTTAATCAAGGTTTTAAGGCTGCAAAAGCTGCTCGCGACATTTGTGCTGTGTGTGGAGAGGGTGCTATAGCTGAAAGAACCGCTTGCGATTGGTATGCCAAGTTCAAAAATGGAAATTTTGACCTCAAAGACGCACCTCATTCTGGCCGTCCAGTTGAGTTCGGTGAAGAGCGATTAAAGCAACTTTTGC
>NC_068982.1:35880844-35929873 GCF_001194135.2 Octopus bimaculoides | reverse complement strand
CCACACTGCTATAGAGAAGCATCTTCACTTGATGGGAAAGGTTCAGAAGTATGGAGCATGGGTTCCGCATGTTTTAAGTGACAACAACAAAAATCAATGAGCCACAATCTCTGCTGGTTTGCTTGCTTGTCACCGCTCAACTAATGGACGCAAGCAACGATTTCTTTACCGAATCGTTACTGGCAACAAAAAGTGGTGCCTGTACATCATCAATATGAAGCAGCATAAGGAATGGCTTAGCCCCGGTAAACAAGTGACACCGTGCATGAAACAAGATCTTCATCCACGTAAAACGATGTTGTGCGTATGGTGGGACTGGGAAAGGATTATCCATTACGAATTGCTTGAACGGAACCAAATGGTCAATGTGGAACACTATGTTGAACAGATGGAACGACTCAACATGACTATTCAAGAGAAAAGACCTAATCGGCAGCATGGAGTTCTTCTGCTGCACGACAACGCCTGCCCTCATATCGCCAATATGACTAAGGTAGCCATTCAAATGCATGGCTGGGAAGTGCTGCCGCACTTGCTGTGCTCTCCTGATTTGGCACCAACAGATTTCCACCTCTTTCGATCTCTTTCAAATGCTATGTGTGGAGTTTCGTTCAATACTGATGCAGAATTGAGAGCTTAGTTGGATCAATTTTTCAAGTCAAAATCGGGTGATTTCTACCGAGGTATTGAAAATCTTGTTGAACGTTGGGAAGAAATTGTAAACAACAAGGGTGAATACATTATTGATTAATTAGTTGTTATTTTTTATTAAACCTTTTAAAAAATTTAAATTTTAAGAAACAGCGGGAACTTAGTTGCCAACCCAATAGAAGAGCTGCAACACTAAGAGCCTTCCTGGAAACATTAGCAATATAAATGATATGAAATGGTTACAAACAAAAACCACAACAAAACGGAGTAGCAGCTGTGACTTGTTGGGAAACCACGTGTTTTTGTATGATATTTTTCTAAAATAATACAAGTAGTATCGATTTGCTCTTTTGTACCACATAAAAAGATTTGGAGCTAATGGATCACTTTTCTATCATTCAAAGTTCCTGTTATTTGTATTTGAAGTTGAGTTTTACCAGAGACTCATAACAGGTGAGTCTCTGGACATAAATTGAGAACTCTGCAGTTAATAAGTTACTTGTTTATTTTTGAACCAAAATAAATCTCATATAAAAGAGAACAAGGCAATTCAGTAGAAAACATCTAGTTGTTCATACTGACCAAGTAATTTCTCTAATTAAGCCAATTGTTGTTTCTCTGTTTTCATTATCACTGTATCATTGCTATCCAGTAGCTCCCCCCACTATATACCCAAGTTTTCACCACTCACTACATTCCCCTACCCCACTCTCTATACACACTTCTTTGGCAATGTCCTGCCCATTATATTATGACCTCCGTATCTCAAGGGTATGCCCTGACACTTGCCACTATCTCTCTCTCTTGATCATCCTATTATATTCTGATTACTTGACCATCCCATTTATATTCTGATTCCCACTTTTATGAATATGCCTGGCACTTTGTCACTATCTCTCTCCTGCTCTCTTGCATTCCTGTTGCCTCCCACTCTCTCCTTCTCTGGCTCTTCCCTCAGGTTGGGTAACCATGTATCTCCTTTACAATAGCACACCTGTTTCTGTTCTCATTTTCTCTCTCTTTCTAGCCAGGTAACCATGTACATGCCCTACAACAAGACACCTGTTTCTTTCTGTTTCACTATAACCTTTCATCATCTGACACAATATCCCCTCCTCCAATGCCACCTCCCCTCTCAAAAGATCCTTGTCTTGCAAGTTACTTGGTGATCCTGTCAGTGCTGGTGCCACTTAAAAAGCATCCATTTCACATTGTAAAGTGGTTGGTGTTTGGAAGGACATCTATCTGTAAAAACCATACTAAACTGACCTTACCTGTGCTTGTGCCATGTAAAGAGCACTCAGTACACTCTGCGGAGTGGTTGGTGTTGGGAAGGGCATTCAGCCATAAAAACCCTGCCAAAACAGACACAGAAATCTGGTGTCAGCACCTGCCTGGCCAACACCTATCAAACCGTCCAACCCATGTCAACATGGAAGGAGGATGTAAAATAATAATGGTGATGAAAGAATAACAAAAGTTTCAAACTAGAGTTTGTCAGAAATGAAATTAGATTTGATAATTAATAACTCAGCTGATAATTCTGCAAATTCCTTTTTCTAAATTTGATTTATCAATATTTGATCAATACTGAAGCTACTGGGAATAATTGTGGCACTCTGTCGGTTATGACGACGAGGGTTCCAGTTGATCCAATCAAAGGAACACCTGCTTGTGAAATTAACGTGCAAGTGGCTGAGCACTCCACAGACATGTGTACCCTTAACGTAGTTCTCAGGGAGATTCAGTGTGACACAGAGTGTGACAAGGCTGGTCCTTTGAAATACAGATACAACAGAAACAAGAAGAAAGAGTGAGAAAAAGTGGTGGTGAAAGAGTACAGCAGGATTCACCACCATCCCCTGCTGGAGCCTCAAGGAGCTTTAGGTGTTTTCGCTCAATAAACACAATGATCCTATGACTGCGAGTCCACTGCCCTAACTACTGGGCCATTGTGTCTCCACACTGGGAGTAATAAATATAATGATTAAAGACTGAAACAAGCTGTCAGTCTGCTGGTTAAAAAGCCATTAGTTTAATTTGCTTCACTGCATCCTTGAAAACCATTTAATTCTTACTGCTCAGACTACATCGTAATAAATAAGCACTGTGAAAGGTATACTTTATTGCTGTAAGTAGCAGAGACACTGGGTAATTATTGAATATTTTATGAGCTCACAGTACTCTCATAAGTTACTAAAGAGGAAAAAAATCATTACTTAGTATTATGAAAAACATGCTGACGATGGTACTCTAACTTAGAGTTACTGGAACAGTTTAATGTTAGAAGAATTGTTAGGTGGTAATGATAAAGATGTTATTATTTCCAGCCTTTTCTGTAATTGGTGTGGTGATGGTGATGACAACTGTTGTAGTTTCTTACATTCCATTTATTATTATTATTATTATTATTATTATTATTTGTTTTAGTTGTATTCATCTAAGGTTAAAACAATATACATTCAATGTCTGATTAAAACTGTAAAATCTATGGCACTCAAAACTGAGGATTTGAAAATACTTCATGGAACATTCTACATTAGTTTTTCTTTGTTGTTCATTCCTTCTTCTCAAAGCATTGATTACTGTTAAATAAATTTGCTGTTTTAATTTTTGCTTTGAATTGTTTTAGGATTTCATTCTTTTCTCTTTAAACATGAAAATCAAAAATTTATAAAACAAATTCAAATGTCCTTTTTTTTATGTATGTGCTTCGAACAAAATCATGTCTGTTTGAGGGACTAAAAAAACATGAAGAAAATTATTATAATTATTAAATTGATAAGACAATGTTGAAAGTTTTTTTGGTTTTTTTTTGTTGTTTTTTTTCTTCATGACTCCTTTTTACTCTCTGCTTTCTCTTTTCTCTCCCTCTCTTTGTCTCTCTCTATCTCATATATTTATGAACATATACTCCAGTATAAAGTAGCATAACTAGCCCTTTTTAATCATTTTAACACACACACACACGAGAAGCTTCTTTCAGCTTCTCGCTACCAAATCCACACACAAGACTTTGGTCAGCTCGAGGTTACTGTAGAAGACACTTGTCCAAGGTACCATGCAGTCAGACTGAACCTGGAACCATGTGGCTGGGAAGCAAGCTTCTTATCACACAGCCACGCCTTTGATTCTAAAGATAAGGAATAAAACAACTGAGGTCTTATTTAATTTTTTTTATGTTGTTGTCGTACACCATTATTTGGAGGTTTTATTCAAAGGTCCTTGAAACCATGTGGCTTCAGGTTCAGTACCTCTGCATGGTACTTAGGGCAAATATCTTCTACCATAGTCCTGGGCCAACCAAAGATGTGTGAGTTAATCTATTAAACAAAAACAGTAAAACATATAATTAATGTAGAAAAGCTTTAGAAATAAATGCTGTATATTACTTTTTACTGTGAGTTATCCTTAAATTGTACTGAATTATAAGTAAAACTTGCAAAACTCTGGTAAAGTATTTCTACAATATCATTCGTATTATGTTTTCACCTGAAAAATGATGATTTCAGGAAAATTGCCTTTTCACTGTTCTCTGGGATTAGTTATTCTTTGATTTTTAACTTCCTCAAATTGTTTGAACCCCACCCCAGGTTAGCTCTGATTAACCAGGCCTATGATCAAATATGTTTAAGCTGTGATTTTTCCCCTTCATTTTTCAGGCAATTTGCTTTTTAAAACCATATTATTCAATGTGTCCCTCTCTTTTTCAGATGTAGAGTGTGATTTGAGGAAGATTTTAGGGGTGTTCCTTTGGTGTGTGATCTACAAGGGAAATTACTTTGGGTTACTTTTTAGTTTACTTTTCAATTTCTAAAAACCTGTAAGATGTCGGCTAAAGATTTTTACAAGGCAGTTGCATTTTTACAAGAAATCAGCACTAAATTCACATAATTTCTTAAGAAAAGAAACATGCCACTTTGCTGTGTGTTCTACAATTTAAAGGGAGATTACTTTAGGTTACTTTTTAGTTTGTGCTAGTTTCCATGTGATCTAATGTGAGCAAATTTACTTGGGTGGGTGATCTATGTGCTTATTCTAATAATTATATAGTTTTCTTATTATTAAAATAGTAAGAATTTTGGAAAAATATATTTACAATGCTAAGTATGTACAAAATAACTTTGAAAGTAACCTAAAGCAATCTCCCTTGTAGATCCCCTGCCAAAGGAGCACCAGCTTTCACAGCCCGTTACAGAGTGTACATGAATTCATATTTTAATTTGTATCAGACTGATATAGTTGTTATCTTTCTAAATTATCTGGTTGAATTATAATGATTTAGTGAATAATACAGTTCTATATTTAAGAGATGAGGAATTATGTACATTATTTATATTTGATGGATATTTGTCCTCATCTTGTTTGTTGCTAACACAATGTTTCGGCTGATATACCCTCCAGCCTTCATCAGGTGTCTTGGGGAAATTTTGAACCTGGGTTCTCATTCCTAAGGTATTTTTTGATGTTGTTATTATTATTATTATTAACATAACTTAAGAATGAGAACCCAGGTTCAAAATTTCCCCAAGACACCTGATGAAGGCTGGAGGGTATATCAGCTGAAATGTTGTGTTAACAACAAACAAGATGAGGACAAATATCCGTCAAATATAAATAATGGAAATAATGTTAGTGAATAATATTTTCAAATTGATTTTTTTTCACAAATCTTTGTAGTTTCCTTAACCCTTTAGCATTTAGGCCAACTATATATCCAGCCAAAATATTCTACCTATTTTATGTTCAAATAAACTCAACCCAGCCTCTCACACCTACCCTACAATGTCATTCTAAAAATAAATAAGAAGCATCAGATGTGTGCGAGAGAGAAAACTGTACTGGTTTGGTCATGTGATGCATATGGATGCGGAGAGATACATAAAGGAGTGCCTGTAGAAGGGATAGACTAGGAAGATGTGGAACAGAGTGGTGAGAAAGGATCTTCAGATGCTGGGCTTCACTGAGGAAATGATGAGGGACCAGGAGAAACAGCAATTTGCTGTACTTGATAAGACACATCAAGCTAAGTAAAATTACTGGCCTCCACACATACAGGCTTGTTCTTTCAAGTACCAGTGCCACCTGTCAGTGCTGCATAAATGTATCTGTGTTGGTGGCACCCAGCATACTCTGTTAAGTAGTTGGCATAAGGAAGGGCATCCAGCCATAGAAATCACGTCACAACAGACAGTTGGAGTCTGGACAGCTCCCAGCCACCCAGCTCCATGTCAAACTATCCAAACCATGCCAGCATGAAAAGCGGATGTTAAATGATGATGATGATGATGATGATGATGACATCATCAAAATCTCAATGCTATGACATAATGCATGATTAATTCAAAACAATGTAAATAAGCAAGCCTTACATTTGACAGAGTAATCTGAATGCTAAAGGGTTAAAGATATTTGATATAAGTCAAGACAATTGTTTATTTACTCACTGATGTAGTTTACATAGTTTCATATATAATAAATACATTGAAGAATATAAAGGAAAAAAGATTTCATGTAGTTAAGAAGTTTGTTTTGCAGTTATGTAATTTTGGCTTCAATCTGATGGTTTGGCACCTTCTCCTATGGCTTCAGCTAAACCAATATGTTATGAGTGGAATTTGGTAAATGAATACTGTGGGAGCCTGCTGTATACATATATACATAGACACATGAATGTGTGTGTGTGTGGTTAAATAGTTTGCTTCCTAACCATATAGTTTCAGGTTCAGTTCCACTGGGTAAGTGTCTTCTACTACAGTCGTGGGCCAACCAAAGCCTTGTGGATGGATTTTGTGAAGGGAAACTAAAAGAAGCTCATTGTGTGTATGTGTGTATATCTTGGTGACAGGAAGAGTATCTGGCCATAGAAAATCTGCCTGAACAAATTTTGTCTCACCCATACAAGCAAGGAAAAGTGGGCATTAAATGATGGCAATGTATATGTGTATGTACGAGTGTGTTTGTGTGTCTCCTTGTTCTCATATCACATGATAGCTGTAAGGAAGTATCAACATCATACAAGCATTTCAAATTTCCAATCTTTCGTGAAAACATGTTCAGCCAAGGGGAAATATTACATTCCTTGGAAACAGGTGAGGTTTGGTGACAGGAGGGCATCAGGCTGTAGAAAATCTGTCCAATCCAAACAAGCATAGAAAAGTGGATGTTAAAATGGAATGACATACACACACACACATATATATATTACTTTTGTTTTTTTTTTACTTGTTTCAATCATTAGACTATGACCATGTTGGGGTACTGCTTTGAAGAATTTTTAGTTGAATGAACTGACCCCAGTGCTTTTTTTAAGCATGGTACTTGTTCTATCAATCTCTTTTGCCAAACCACTAGGCTATGGGGATATAAACACACCAACACCAGTTGTCAAATGGTAGTAGGGGACAAACACAAACGTGCACACACACACACACCATGGGTTTCTTTTAGTTTCCATTTCCCAAATCTGCTCCCAAGGCTTTAGTAAGGTACCACGTAGTAGGAGTGAACCTGGAACCATGTGGTTGGGAAGCAAACTTCTTACCACACAACCACACCAAGTTGATAGTTTGTACTTTTACCTGTAATTCAATATTTAATTACATTACATTGTTTTAGTTTAAAACAAATATTCAAAGCATTTATGTATACCAGACAATGCTTCATACAAACTATACTAATACATCGGCAGTAGCTTTACTCTTATGTCTACTTTCCATGCTGACATGTGTTGGATGGGGCATTTCTCCTCTTCTAGATAATTGAAGGAACCCCATCTCACTAGTAAATTTTAATTTTGTCTTGGTTTCTACTGCTAGCTTCCTTTCTTAATGTCAACTTCTTTACAGAGTGCATTGGGTATATTTTTTCATGGCACTAGCACTAGAGAGGTGGCTGTGACATTGATGAGACTAAAGAGTCCTCCTAACCCTACACTTTACAGAATGCACCAGGTGCATTTTATCAAGGTACTAGTCCCAGAAAGGATAAGGGTGAGAGAGCTGAATAGCCTACGTATGTTTGTGTTTTTGTGTGTGTGCATGTGTGCCTGTGTCTGTTATTACACTGACAACAACCTTAAATTCATATTATTTATGTTGTATCCCTATATGTTCTGTGACTTAGCATCTTAAAAAACAAAGATAGATAAAATAAGAACCAAACTCATTTAAATAATGGAGTTGATACTGACTAAATTATAGAGGGCAGTCCCCAACATGGTCTTGGTTCTCTGACTGAAACCAGTAAAAGAATATAGAAATAAAGAGTAAAAGACTGAACATAAACTATAAATGATTGGGGAAAGTTTTAACTGACCTAAGAGTAGTCATTTCAGTGAGTGTAAAATAATTGACAGGTATTTAAGATTCTTTGTGCAGGAGAGGGGAGATGAGGCAGTCATTTTACTGACAGAAGCAAAAATTGACAGTGATAGTAGTAGTGGTAATGGTGGTAGTAGTAGTAGTAGTAGTAGTATTAATAGTAGTAGTAGTAGATGACACAATCTATATAAAGTTGTAGAACATCTGGATGTTGAAGCAATTGGAATCAATATTATATTTATATATGGCTCCCAGTTTTGAACTTAGAGATGGAATGAAATTAAATTAAAATATACTGGTAAAGTATTTCTATGAAGGATTGTCGTTTTGTGAAAAGACTGTACTTTCAGTTGAATTGTAAAGCATTTTATATATATATATATATATATCATCATCATCATCATCATCGTTTAACGTCCGCTTTCCATGCTAGCATGGGTTGGACGATTTGACTGAGGACTGGTGCAACCGGATGGCTACACCAGGCTCGACTTCCCGTTTTCTCAAACTGAATAATTTTTATTGTTCTAGAGATTTTAAAATCTTGTCATCAGTGATAGAATCAATCTTATAGAGTCTAAATATACGTTTTAAAACGTATTAAAATTGAGGAACACAGTGAATAAATTTTATTTCTTCATTTAATTATAGTCTATTATAAAAGTATAAACTCTCCTTATAAAATATGTATTTTTTTATATGAAAGTTAACTTATGTGAACATTCCAAAGAATAAGTCCTGGGGTCGATTTGCTCGACTAAAGGCGGTGCTCCAGCATGGCCACAGTCAAAAGACTGAAACAAGTAAAAGAATAAATACAAGAAAAATGAAAAAAAAAAGTTATGGAACCAAGAAACCCAGATTAAAGGGAAATAATCACGTATAACATAGAGAGCGTCATTAGAAAAGCCACGTCTGCATAACTGTCACATAGTGGAGGTTTGGAGGAAATCTTACAACAGTACAGATGGGCACTGAGAGTAACCCTAGTCACTTAAACGTGTTCTCCAGCTGTAACTACTCCTGCAATTTTAAAAGGCACAGAAAAAATTCAACAAGTATTTATTCTAGTCACTGTAGATCTATACCGCTTAATATGATTTATACAGTGGTGATTTTATGTATTGTGATCAGTTTTGGACAGTGTCACGAAGACCACTTCCACCACGGTCATGCACATCATGACCACGGTCATGCACATCACGGCCACGGTCATGCACATCACGGCCACGGTCATGCACATCACGACCACGGACATGCACATCATGGCCATGCACACGAAGACCTTTCAGGGGCTGAAAATGTAAACTTTAGGTATAGTCGGGAAGCTAACAAAGTTCCTCATTCAGAGCACGCTCACCATGATCACTCACACGACGGTCACGCTCATCACGGTCATCACGGTCACTCTCATCACAGCGGTTCTGAAGACAGCAAACATATCGGAAAGGAAAGTGTCAGCCATGAAGAAACCCACCAACCTAAAGTTATGGGACCAGTACTCTGGCTCCAGGCTATTGGGGCTACTCTTATCATCAGTGCAGCTCCAGTGGTTATTCTGTTTTTCATTCCTTTAGAAAATACCGAGGAGAATTTACCTTTTCTTAAAATACTTCTTAGTTTTGCATCTGGAGGTCTTTTAGGTGATGCATTTTTACATCTAATTCCACATTCTGGTTCCCAGAATTCTGATCATTCAGATGATGGTCATAATCATCATCATCATGGTCACTCACACGGTGGTGGAGGCCACAGTCATGATTTGTCTATCGGTCTGTGGGTTTTGACTGGGATTATAGTCTTCCTCACTGTTGAGAAAGTAGTTCGTCATCTGAAAGGATCACATAGCCATTCTCATAGCCATTCTCACAGCGAAGTAAAAAAGAAAGAGAAGACATCTGATGATGAAGGAGATGACAAAGAAGAAAAGGAAGAGAATGGTAAGTATATATTTGTTATTTTTTTCTTTACGTAGTCTTTTTCGGTCAAAAAATTAAGACCAAATTTCAACATAAGTTAGGTATCTCTCTTTAATGTCCGCTAGATATTATTGGAAAGTACTGAATTAATATAATTTTTATAGTTATTTCTTTTAAACTTTCAACAAGACATTTCTGTATCTGAAAAGGACACAGTTTATATATGTAAATAGTATAAAAATGGGGAAAAATTAATTTTCCGCTATTGCTTATTTTGAAGTTATTTTAGGAAGTAAAATTACGAAAATAAATAAAAATAGAAATAATTTGTAACACAAAAATTCAGATACTTTTCATTTTATAACGACTGACGTGTGAATCTAGTGACGAACTGTTGCTTTTTTACTATTCCTGAGAAATTTCTCAGGATTTTAAAATTTTTTTATTGGCGCTAATCCCTTTAAACCTCAATTTATACGAGCAGTATCAGTTACAGCAAAATATATATATTTTTAACTTACTAGATTCTAAGGTTTGTTTAATCATAGAAAGATTTTAGCACATGTTTTGGCGTAAAATGAAATTACCGTTTACTTTTGTTTATAAATCTGATTTGTTTTTTCGAGGAAATAACTATTTTCGTATGTAACATTTGCTGATGCAGTCTTGTTTTACCATAAAGAAGAAAACATGCACTTCTAATTGTTTATTTTTATTCTTTCCCTCATAATACTTATACCAGAAGTTCGGCTCTTTATTAGTAATTGTGCAATATTTGATCCTAAAATATGTTAAATTAACCACTAAAGATTATTAAGAGAAAACAAAATATAAAATAAAAAACATTTCTTCCTCATCAACTTGTTACTAAACCTATGTGATAGGCATGACAGAATTTTGAAATGATTGAGTAGTGAGTAAAGTTATGTTGATTACTAGGCAGGTAGCTTCCTGTCTCTTGCAAATTTGTGAACAGTTAATAGATACTAATTTTGCTAATTAGATTAATTAACCCGTTGGATCCTTTGATATTACCTACTAAGCTCCCATTTACAAAGGTTAATAAAAACATTTGACTCAAAAAAACGAATAAAATAATTTTTTAGTATTTCAAATGTTCGTATAAAATTATATTTTGTATAACTATACTAAAATTGCTTTATTTTATCTCATTTAAACATTTTTTGTCAACACAACGTCTACTTAGATGTACTATTGATAAAATGAATAATTTCCTTCTTAATTTGGTAAAACCCTGTAGTTATGCCCTTAATTTTATATTTTTTCGTAAAAAACATTGTTACTATTCTGTACTGTACGGCAATTCGTTGTTGTTTATTTAGTAGTTTCTGTATTCATTTCAAGTTAACCAGTGTCATATAAACATACGATAGGCTATACTACTTTTTTATTGTATCGCTAGTCCAATTACAAATAAAAAAAACCCACCTGTTGATATAGCTATAATTGATCGAAGAAACAGAACCTCGACGGAGTTTCGTCTCAAAGCACCCCATACTTCATGGGAAAGGAAAAGGTTACAGAAGTGGGTGGGCAAATATGTAAAAAATAAAATTGACATTTTTGAAAAGAACAAATTGTTTTCAAAATTGTTATTTCCGTTGTATCAAACAAGAATACTAAAAAGATGAGGCATAACTACAGAGTTATGCCAGAGACCAAACTTCTTTTCTGAGTTATGAGGAAGTCTAATTTTGAAACACAGCGATTAAAATTCACTTAAATTACACTATTGTCTTAAGGACTCAGGACAATGTAATCCTAGCTATATAAAGAGCGGGATGGTCACGGCTAGGATGTTTTTGATAATAAGATCTGCGCGATTACGGCTAAACAAATACATGATCTCATGAAAGCTAAACAAATACATGATCTCATGAAAGCTAAACATTTCTCATGTTTTAAACAAACCCATTATAAATCTTAAAGGAAACTAAATTAATCTTTTACTTAATTACACTTTAAAATATAATCTGATAAAATATCTACTGGAAAATATGTTTAATTATTAATTGAATTACTAATTATTTTACAATATTCATATATTTATATAACGTATAATTAAAAGACGATGCTTGTTTGATGTAAAAATAACTTAACCTCAAGATCTTAACCACTTGGTCTTGATAATATGGAATCAAACATGAAATGATACAATATTGAAAGTATGTATGATGAGTATTAACAAGATTTAAAGTGAAGATGATAATCACTATAATTGCTAAAACAACTAGTGCCTATTTGGGGTGGGGTACAATGAGGAGTTTTTACTGCATTTTTGACTATGAGAAAAAAATAGTTTTGACAAATGTTCACAACCTTACAAAAACTATACCAGCTAAGCAAATGACCTTCTGTTAATGTATTAAAAACACTATAACATAATCTGAATACTATTTCAGAAAATTATAACCATTCTCTTTGAGCATATAAAAGACAAATTTAGCTGGGGCAAAATGAGTAAACCAAGGTAAGGTAAATTTGCCTCTTCAATTCTCTGGAATAACATTTGAAAACAGTCTCGTACACATCAGTGTCCATCTTTAGACATCAGAAAGATGAGAAATGTAATAAAAAGTTAAAATATCTCAGTCAAATGAAAACAGATCAGGGAAAAATGGTACATGATATGAATTTAATGAAACTTGACTAAATCAGAGACTCAACATAAAATATTCTCTATAGTTTCTTCATGATCTGTTGGAGTGGTTCTCTTCCTGATATATGTTTATGTATCAGGAATCTGTATATTTACACAACATGCAGTTAAAGAGGAGAAATTATTGAAAATTGTCATTTTAGACATAAATTATTTTTTAATTGAAAATTATCAAAATTAAACATTAGTGTGGGGAAAAAATTGACTTGGAATCCAACAGAGAAAAGAATATTGATTGTTAAACACCACAAGTTATCCAGATATTTTATTAGGAACCTCAATTACAAATGAGTCAAAGTTGAGGGGAAAGTTTCTTGACTAAAAAGTATCTGCTACCTGACTATGCTCAACTTCAACAACAACAACTATGCTGACCAAATTTTACTCCCAACGATGATGTAACAGTACAAAATGGTGGTACAATACTTACACTGTAATGATTCCAAACAGAAGAAAATGAGCAGAAATTACTCATTTTACACTGGTTACTAACTTTGCCCCGCATCCTATGAAATTACAAGATAAAGGGGAAATTTTATTACAATTTCTTTTCTAAATGCATTTAATGAATGGAACAGTCCATTTTTGTTTATGACCATTTTTTAAGCATGCTTTTTTTTGTTCTTTCTTACCTTGCAAGTTACTTGGCAATCTCACTAATGACAGTGGCAGGAAAAAAGCACCCAGGGCACTGCAAAGTAGTTGAAGTTAGGAAGGGTATCCAGCTGTAGAACCCATGACAAGGCTGACATGGAGCACGCTGCAGCCCTGTGGACCATGCCCCCCTGTGATTCCTCAGGTTAAGCATCTGACCCATGTCAGCATGGAAAATGGACATAATATGATGATGATGGTGACTGTGTATCCTGGTTTTAGAATAGGTACTCTGTGCTTTTGTGTGTTAGGCATCTGACCATAAAAGTACTGCCTCAGAAAACCTGTCCAACCAATGTTGCATGGGAAAATGAACACAAATTGATGATGATGATGTCCATGTTTGTTTCTTAAGCAATAGAATTATTTTTCACATTTTACAAGCATAGAAATTGTAGTGGCTAATATAGAGTAATGCACCTAAATTTATCAAGGTATATGTTTGGGTGATTAACTATAGCAGAACTAGTTAAATATATACTTGGTATTTATGGTAGTTAGGATAAAAATAGAAATCCAATTCAGTATACAATTCATGAGAAATGATATGCAGTTCCAAGAAGTACCTAGTTGTAAGGTTACCAATGTCATACTGCTAAAGAGGTCATCTACAGAGGTTGGTAGCATTGAAGCTATTAATTACAGAAGAGAATTAGAGCTTTTTGAAGCAGATTGAAAATTAAATGTTCTTTTCAGTACACTAAATCCATTTATACAACACACTTTGACCTGCAATAATATTTCATATTAAAATTTTTATGTAGAATGATATGATTGTGTATAATAAACAGCTCTAATTACATTGTTTTATAATACCTTTTGTTTTGTTTTATCACTAATTATTGAAGCCCACTAGGGTATCTTTGTCTTTTCTCATCCAATGATAAGTAGTAAGCAACATGAAATAAAATTGATGATAACTTTTTTCACCATTTTGAAAACAAAAACAATAGAACCCCCCCCCCCAAAAAAAAAACACTTTTTGTTTGAGCAAAAGCAATTGTTCAGGTGACTTAATTATGATTGCTGTTAAAAAGCTAAAAAAGAATATTAAGTAATGTTTTCTACTAGATATATAATGTGACAAAGAGTATCATCAGATAAACTGCACATGATTTCTAAGATCAAATTGTGTCCAACAGAAAAAAATCTACCTTGTTCAATTGATGTAAAATAAATAATAAGAATTTTAAAGGAATATATTTTATGAACTGCTAGATGACAGGCAAGTTAAATCCAAAGAAAACATTGAATTAGACAGTTATCACAAAATATGTTAAAAGGAGAGAATACAAAAGATAGCTGGATTTGTGGAGAGAGATCATTTTCAGAGCAATCTTTTTGAACATAATCAAATTGAAATTAAATATAGACAAAAACATTAAAGTGAAAAGAATTTGCATTTTACTTGTGTTTGCCTTAAATAATTATAAATAATAATTTAATGTAAATTAAATATACACCATTTTATGAGAAACATGCATTAATGTTTAATAATTAATGTTATAAAGTTTAATAAGGGGTTCAAATTTCACCCACTTCTCCAATTTTAAATTTTGAACTTTTTCATCCATTTATTTATTTATCTGTCTATTTATCCCTGTCTGTTTATTCATAAAATATATTTGTCAACTAAATGTTGCGGTCCGAAAGAAGACGGTGTTACTGTTGTTTTTAGCCCCAGGAAGACTTTCATATGCTTATTTAATTTAAAATTTTGAAAATGTGGTTTCTTGCATATTCGGAATCTCCATCATCTAAAACATAGGAAAAAAAACAAATTTTTCAAAAAAATTTTTTTCTTTTGCATATTCATAATCTCCAACATCTGAAACATAGGAATCTGAAAAAATTTTTTTTTTAAATGCATTTTTCAAGGAGAGGTGCGAAACTACATTAGCCCCCCCCCCCAATCATTTTATGTGGCAGGTAATTAAATAGTAATTTTGTTGGTTATTAGTCATTACTTCTATGTAGAATGAATGTAACTCATTTAGGTGATATAGACAAACAATAACAATTGAATTATTATTTATTACCTCTGTATAAAGTGAATAAAAACTGGTTTATTGTTTACTTCAGCATCATCTAAAGAAAAAGACTTGCAAACCCAAAATGAAATTGCTGTATCTGGTTACTTGAATCTTGCTGCCGATTTTGCTCATAATTTCACTGATGGGTTGGCCATTGGTGCTTCTTTCCTTGTTGGCCGTAATGTTGGAATTGTAACAACCATCACTATCTTCCTGCATGAAATTCCTCATGAAATTGGAGATTTTGCTATTCTTGTGAAATCTGGTTGCACTAAGAAAAGGGTAAGCTAATTTTCAAAATAATTTCCCAGTAATTTTTGTTCTCTTAAATTAGCTTCAGTTTAAAAAAATATACAAAATGTACAAAATTATATAAATATTTGATGGTGTAGTAAATTTCTTATTTATGAAATGAAAAACATTCTTAAATAAATAAAATTGCAACAAAATCTTGATATTATCAATGATTAATTTTTTGTTTCAGAGTGAATTCTACAAGTACAAAACCTGTAAACATAGATTCTTTAATAGTTTCATATCAGATCAGACACTATAGTTTCTGTTTTGCAGTTGTTAATAGTGTTAAATGAAGTGTAAGAATGAATATGTTGTGTTTAATTTGCTGTCTAATCTCTTCAGTAATGATCAAAACTACTGAAAATGACAACAGTAAGGCAAAAACTAAAGGGAATAGTGTTATTGTCAGATAGTTTGATCCCATTGATAATCATTGCATAGAGTTTTGCCATGTGAAGCAGTCATTTTTGCAGCTATCTTGTGTTTGTCTAGATTAAATGGAAAAAATAGTGATTTTTGGACACTGATATAGTGTTCTGGTAATTAGCTAATGTATTTAGTTAATTGTAGAAGACCAGACATGTAGTTACAGAGACCATATGGGTTGGAACAGATTGTGGTCATGTCTTAACTCATTTTCCAATTTTAATTATGCTAAGGGCGCATTGCATAAAAACAGATGTAAAGTCCTGTTTCTGTGAATAATCCACTGAAGAAATATAATGGTGGTGAATGAAACTAAGTGAAGTAGTTTGATAATACATTCAACTATTATGTATTTGTTGAGCTTTTGATAATTCACAGTACTGGATTCAGAGGAAAATGTTTGGAATATTGGTAATCTCTCTCTCTGTTCTCCAGAGTGGGTGAGGGCAGGGGCTTTCAACTGCTTAATACCTTGAAAAGTGGCATACACTGTTAGACTTTTTAGTGATTGTGGGGAATAATAAGGAAAGAAACAATTTGTAAATTACTTCTAATATTTGGAGCAGGTTCCTAATTTATATGATTGATATTATGATAAATTGGAGCATTTAGTTACTCTTACCCTTCCTGTCAAGGCAGTCAGTTGGCAGAGGTATTTGAGCGTCAGACAGATTATTTTATGATATTTGTTCTGGCTCACTACACTCTGAGTTTAAACAAAACCTTCTGAGCTCAACTTAGCTTTTCATATTTTTCAAAATTGAGAAATAAATTACCAGTCATGTTCTAGTCAAGCCTGTAGAGGGATGGGCTCTGCCAGGTCTAAAAATGTACCAAACATGCTGTATTTCATGATGATGCCTCTATGAATTGAAAGCCCAAGGCAAAGCATTGTTTCTTCAAGCAGCAAAATAGTTTGTGGAGGTTTCAAACCCTGCTTGTGTGTAGTATGCTTCCAAAATGTACTTTGATCTATTTCATTTAAGTTTTTAATGGTTTGTGTTAAGAAGGAATTCCAGTTATAGATTTCCTGTAATTGTTCAGACTTTCAGATTCATCTAACCCTCATGGAAAAGGATAAAGAAAGGAATATAATTTTAATGGTTAAATCTCTTAGTAATAATTTATTTTATATTTATTTCCGAAATATACAAATGTTTAGTCTGTTAATTAATATATGCCTTTTCTTTTATTTGTACTCCACAGGCAATGCTGCTTCAACTATCAACAGCACTTGGTGCCATCATGGGAACAATATGCAGTTTAGTGGCAGGAAGCACAGGAATTACAGCTACAGCTTGGGTGCTCCCTTTCACTGCTGGAGGATTTATTTATATTGCCACTGTCTCTGTTATTCCAGAACTTCTTATAGAATCCAGCTTCCGCCAGTCTATTAAAGAAATAGTTGCTCTAATATTGGGGGTTTATATGATGGTCCTTATTGCAAGTTATGAATAAATTTGCTAACTATGACACTTTTGGCCAATTTGACACATCAGTTTATCAGAAATGTAACATTTTAACTGTTGTTATTAGCATTGTTGTGTTGCTGAAGGCTGGGTTGGTCTTTGAATTTGGTTGTGCCACACTGCTGGCATATAAACTCTTATCATTCTCTTCATGCTTTCCCAATTGCATATGAAGCTTGTAGGGTAAAAAGGCATTACAACTGAGAGATGTTAGCCATCTCAAAAATCAACACATTTTAACTTGGTGTGTGAATTTCTTGGGAAGTTGATAAGTTGGGGAAAGAGAAAGAATATCAAATAAAAAAAAAAGAAAAATATTTAATAACTATTTATTGCATTCAATGCTTTTTGTATAAAAAAAAAATGATAGAAAAAAATCCGCTTCCACAGTTTTATTTCTGTTTAAGGTGCTTAAATCAACAGTAAAAATTCAGTAATGCTGAATCTGAAAAGAAATAACATGACTAAAATGGTAATTAGATAATTTGTAATATGTTTAATTTCATAAACTGCTAATAAGGTGGTAAGCTGGCAGAATCATTAGCATCTCTGACAAAATGCTTAGTGGAATTTCTTCCAGCTTTACATCCTGAGTTCACATGCTCAGTGGTTGATTTTGTCTTTCTTTCTGGGTTAATAAAATAAGTACCAGTTGAGCAGGGGTTGGGGGGCAATGTAATCAACTGTCCCATCTTCCTCAAATTGCTGACTCTGTGGCAAAATTAGAAAGGATTATTAACTGCTCCTGAAGGTAGTGGATTGGCAGAATCAATTACAATGTTAAACAAAATACTTTGCAGTATTTCTGTTGGTTCTTTACATTCTGAGTTCAAATCTTGCTATGGTCAACATTGCCTTTCATCCTGAAGTTGATAAAACAAATGCTAGCCTTGTGCCTGAATTAAAAGTTACTATTAACTGTTCCAGGAAGCTAATTAACAGATAGCTAAAACTATATGCAGTTCATGTGAAAAAGACATATTGTCTATCATAGGAAAATGAGAAATCTCTGCTAATTCAGGATGCTGTCATCATCATTCTCATTATTCTCAACATCATCATCTTTTAACTTCTATGCTGGCAAGAGTTAGACAGTTTAACAGAATCTGATGATTCGGTTGTGCCACACTGCTGGTACATAAACTCTTATCATTCTCTTCATGCTTTCCCAATTGCATATGAAGCTTGTAGGGTAAAAAGGCATTATAACTGAGAGATGTTAACCATTTCAAAAATCAACACATTTTAACTGATGTGTGAATTTCTTTGAGTCAGACAGTTTAACAGTATCTACTTTGGCATGATTTCTTCTTAATACCAACCATTTTACAATATATTGGGTGCTTTTTTGTGGCACCAGTATTAATGAGGTTGCCATGCAGTTGCAAGACTAAGATCCCATTTGACTGAGTGGGGCTACAGTAGAGAGGAAAGTAACTTCATGTTAGGATGTGAGAAATTAATGTATAAAAAAAGGGGGCCCAGAACAAAACAGGTTTCTTACTGTAGAGGAGCTATATGGTTATTCCCATTACAGAAGAATGGGTGGGAGTTACTGGAGTGGAGCTACAAAGAGAGATGAAATAATATTGAAGGGGTATGAGGGAGGACACTCAAGGCAGAAGAAAGTAAATAGAAGTGAATGGGTACAGAAGAACAGAATATGGGTATGTAGAGTTTGCATCCTTCTCAGAATTACGTTTGTCTAGAGAAATAACATGAAAGGATGTCCAGTAACGTGTAACTTGAGTATGGAGTGCAA
Organism: Octopus bimaculoides; assembly: GCF_001194135.2. Taxonomy (NCBI): domain Eukaryota; kingdom Metazoa; phylum Mollusca; class Cephalopoda; order Octopoda; family Octopodidae; genus Octopus; species Octopus bimaculoides. The sequence continues at coordinate 35,910,660 of NC_068982.1, read as the reverse complement.
ATAACTTCGTGGTCATATAAATTCAGCTTCTTCAACAGAGTTAGCTTTCTATAGGCTATTAACTAATATTACTTAATCTTTGTTTTTGCTTTTAGGTTTTATCATTATCATCATTTTAATGTTTACCTTTTCCATGTTTGCAAGGATCAGATGGAATTTGTTGAGGCAGGTTTGTTATGGGCTGATGCTTTTCCTGTCACCAAACCTCACCTGTTTGCAAGCAAGGCAATATTTTTCTGTGGCTGGATATGTTTTCATGGAAGACCGGAAACAAATAACACTACTTGTACAAAAATGATGCTTATTTACAACCATCATGCAATGTCAACACAAGGAAACAAACACACATACACACATCCTATATATATATATATATATATATATATATATATATGAGAAGAAAAAGAAAATGGAGATTGGGAAGTTAATTGTTTATTATTAACAACAAATTAATCATTAATACAAACTCTAATCATGTGTGTGTGTATATATATATATATATATATATATATATATATATATATATAAAAGAAGAGTGTATAAGTGTGAATAAATCACAATTATAACGGAGAAGGTTGTAAAAGCACTTACATGTCTAGAAATAGCAGTCAAAACTGCTATAAAGTCACTATGACCACTCATATCTCTTCAACAATAAAAGCTGTTGGTGGGCAACATGATAAAAAATTCAAAATTTAAATAAAAATAAAAGGTTAGTCCTCCATTGCAATTTTGAAGTTAGGAACCAAAAAGGTTCTACTCTTCTTGTCAGGAAGACATTTGTGTAGATACAAATTAACACAAAAAACATATCTTGGGCCTTAATATGTGTTTCGACCAGCAAGAATAATGTGTCGCCTCAATCTGCACATCAGATTCTGAATTTTAACATCATGCACAGCATTATTTACATTCAACAGATATTTGTCCTTATCTTGTTAACACAACGTTTCGAAACATGTTAACAACAAACAAGATGAGGACAAATATCTGTTGAATGTTAATAATGTAAATAATGTACATAATTACTCATCTCTTAAATATAGAACTGTATCATGCACAGAGTTTATAAGAAAAGACCAGTAAAACGAGTCACGGTGAAAAACTGGATATGAGTGAAAATTAAATAATAAAAGAGGAATGCAAAAATACATTGTGAAGAATATATCGTAAACAATTCAAAATTATTTACGAATAATTATTTATATCAGTGGCCAGAACAGGCAATCAAAAAATTTATTTTCATAATAGAAGAGTGTATAATTGTGAATAAATCACAATTATAAGCATCCAAACTGAATAAATTGATGGATCCTCATATGTTGAAACCGATGGGAGAACCCGTCATGGGCATCTTTCAGTTTCTGTCTATCATATCCACTTAAAACTTTGATTGGCTCATAGTATAATAGAAGACACTTGCCCAAGGTGCTGCTTCTCGCTGTGATTGAACCTGAAGCCATGTGGTTGGGAAGTGAAGTTATTAATTACGAAGCCATGCTTGTCATATATAGAATTAACTTTTGTGCAAATGCCCATTAGCATTGAAACAAAGCAGTTAAGCAAAGGAAGGAACCGTTATGTGGTGACTTGATCTACTAGAAATAGCAGAGCAAACTCTCTGCCTTCAGTCCCCAGTGCCTGACCTGAGGCAGAGCCTTCTGGGCATGTATTGAATTGATTGGCCATAGCTGGACACATCATGACCTGTCTTTTTCTGCCATGTGATGTCCTTCATTATCATTGACAATGATAGATGAAATAATATATACATATATATATATATATATGTGTGTGTGAATAAAATTTGTATGTCTGTCTTGACATCATGTAGTACTTCTCATCTGGGAATAATGAACTAAAACAGGTGAATAGTTTCACAAGAGCCTGAAAATACTCCAGCTATATTTCCCATAATGTAACCAGGACAGACTCTATAGAGTAGCTAGATCTGCTGAGAATGGTTTCAAATTTTGGAACAAGACCAGCAAATTTAGTTGGGAGACATTAAAACAACGATGATGATGACTATGAATAAGACATGTTTAATTTTAATCCTAATCCATAGCAAATTGTTGGTTAACCTCTTATTTTATGGCTAAGTCTGGAAAAGGGCAGTAACCATATGACTGATCAGATAAATATGGTTTATGTCCAACTTGGAAGATGTATGGATAAAAATGTGGCAAGTATGAGAAGTACAGAGGGTTGACATTCGGGAAGTAGCAATGAGTGAAGTGGTTGATTATCAGGTGCAATGACACTAGTTTTGCCCATTGCAAGAATGTGTTATAGAGAAGGTTGTCAATGGATCCAGAAATACAGTAGCCATACAAATGGCCACAGAAGAGGTGGAATGAAATTGTTGAAAGAGCAATAGATTGATGGTTGACAGGGCCAGTGCGGGGGCTGCCTTTGGAATGGACTGTAGCATGTTTTCAAAGATGGAAGACATCCTTGCAGAGGGAGAGAGAGTGATACAAAAGTTTGGCATTGATGGATACTAGCCTTGTGGTGCATTGTTTGAAGATATTGAAAGGGACATGCTCTAGGTCAATTGGCTTGAAGTGATTGAAATTATCTTTTAAAGACAGGATTTAACTGTTAATAGGATTTCATAAAATTCGTAGAAATCCTCTTGGCAAAGCAACAAAATTATCTACTGCAATTTTGGAAAAAAAAGGTATTTTTGGCTTTTCTGATGGTTGTCTTTGAGATGTTGAAGTTGATAAAAAAAAAAAAAACTTTGTTGATTGTTGCAATATAGCTCTAATTGAGCAGACCTATGATCATAGATGTTCTAGTCATAATCATCCCATTTTATTTTCACTGTTCTTCTTTTTTCAGGGAGTAGAGTATGCTTTAACAAAAATCTGTGTGTTATGATAGATTTTTTTAACAAAGATCTGTTTGTTAAGATAGTTCAAGTATCCTCATAGAGGCTCCCTTGCTGACTCATGTCTCAGTTTGTATTGGTGGTGGGTGACTTTCTCTTGGTTTACTAAGTAGTGTTCTTTTCCTGTACTGCCACAGACGAATCACTTCAGGGTTTAGTTTGGTTTTTATGAAGAACATGCATAGGAGGGGTTTCAGTCTACTTCACTGCTTCAGATATGTTGGCTGCAAAGAATATTTATTGCCAGGTGTAGTAGTTGGCCTAAGATTGAGAGAGCTCCTACCAGTTAGTTGGCTTTTAGGCTTAGGATGTTTTGTGTGAGAGAAAGATGTAATAAATGTTTGATGAAAAGATGTGTAGAAAAATGCAACAGCTGAGTAAAGACTGGGTTTGAATTCTGACAGCTGAGGACAGTTAAGAATGGTAAACGATTCAGTTTATACGTACCAGTGAATAAGGAGTTTAGAATCAGAATCAAAAGACCTGATATTTATGTCAGATATCTGTCTTCTATGCAATATGTAAGCTAGTCGAATTACTACTTGTAGCTGGAAAAGTTCTGAAAGATTGTAGATGCATTTAGTAAAATGAAGAAGAAAGACTTAAAGGCAGTGTAACTGGAAATTTTTGTTGCTGATACCCAGATAAGAGGGGTGAGTGGTAGGGAGAGTTGATTTTAATTAAGTGGGATACACTGCTTTTCAGTGTGAAGTCGTAACCTGAGCAGTAGAGATGGGTTAGAAATAGAAGATAAGAGATATACTCTCAGAGAGGAATAAGATGCATTAGTAGTGGGTAGTGAGTTTGGATTTAAGTTAGATTGAAGTTTACGAATGTTGCAACTGATAGGGAGGCTTTTTCCAAGAGACTTATTGTTTTCTTATTTGACCTCATATAATTTTCAGTTTTTAATATAAGAAGGGAAACCACAAATTGTGAGTAGTAGAGCTACGATACAGAGTAAGTTTTGAATTCTTGTAAAAACTTCATCACTGAAGCGATTAAAAAAAAAAGTCATTAATTTTACTACATATGTGGCTGTAGAAATACCAATTGAAGAATTCATTTATATGTACTATGTTTAGGTTAATTCAACCGTGCAGAACCCAACAATCTTACAGGAGGATTTGATTAAAGTACGGTAAGCGTGTAGAAATACTTATCGATTATACAGGGCTATTTTTAACTCCAGTTTGTCTCTGACTGAGAAAACGCACGATTAAATATATTCAAATCGTGACCATCCTGTCTTTTTACGAGTATGTAGAACTATTTTATATAACATGTCCTTTTCTAAGATTTGAAGGATATTTGGCTGTTATTTTCTAGATGACAGAACAATTGCTAGCGGTTCCTTGTAACCATTTACTACGAGATACAGTAATGCCTCGATATACGAGTTAATTTGTTCCCGGAGACCGCTTGTAAAGCGAAAACTCGTAAAACAGAGCAATAATTTCCCATAATAGCAATGTTCTAAATCATAATTCGTTTCCAGAAAAATATTTTACCTATAAAATTTATAATACTCGTAAATAAAGGGCAATAAAACAACAGTAGAATGTAAAGAATATTTTATGCAAGGTAAAAAGAACGTGAAGATCATTTATGATAAAAAATATTATTATAACTGTTTTCTGAATCACTTTCTCTCGCATACCATCACTTGTAGACGCGATTGCCGATTCACAAGCCCGTGTAGACAGACTTGTAGATTTCTTTTTTAAAAATAAGCCTATAATTGTTTGTGTAGAAGCCTTTTTTCGCTCTCTATAAATTTCTCAGTAACACGCAGAAGCATTTGTTGTAGAAGTAGAAACTTTTGCACTTCGGTCAAAATTTGGATGTGGTGCTTGAAAAATTTCAGTTCTCCACACAAAAGTGAGCTAAAAAAATAAACTCGTAAACCCGGGTCCTCGTAAAGTGTGGTGTTACTGTACAGAAGACTAGTGTGAATTTTCTTACCTATGGACACGATAGAGTAACTACGACACGATACGAACCTTTGGACTGCACACCCATCGTTTCAATTCTTAATTGTGAAAGAAAAGACATTATGTATTAAACTCCATATTTGAAAAGGAAAAAATAAGTGGAACTGAAGATAATTCAATGACCTATATAGTTGAAATGGAATCTTTTTGTATAAGAATCATATACAGCAAGAAAACAGAACATAAAATACAGGTCGCCGTCGATTTACGACAGATCAACTTTACAATGATTGGCGCGTTAGCTAGCGGCAGCAATAATAAATAGTTCAGTTGGTAGCCAATGGGTTTAATTTTTTAGAAATTAACCCGTCTACGGATGATATCAGCTAACAAACGCTTCCCCTAGGTTTGGTTATCGATCGCCACTGTGTTGGATGATTATCCTGTCGCAGACAAGGAATAGTTTTGGACGTTTTCAGCTGCGGTTATAGAGAAAATGTCAGTAATGCTTTATGTTGATTGTCTCATATTTCTTGATGTAGCTGTTTTATTATTCTACAACACGATTGTGTTACCGACATCTACTTGGATGGTCAGACGGCACTATTGATAATATTATTCTATTGTATTTTTGCTTTTATTGGATATATTTTTTTATGTGTCGCATGTCAGTAAAATACTACTGGTTACGTTGATGTAATTAAATCGTGCATAGAGGAGGGACGGAGTAAATTAAGATGACAGGAGAACGAAATAAATTACTGTTATCTATAGCAGTAGTGGAAATCAAAGCAGTAGTTTAATGGAAATATAATTCTGAAAGAAGAAATCAAGCACTTCCTCCTTTCTACTAAGTGTTCAACTTCTGTAAGTGATAGCTTTTCAATGAGGTTTGTTTGAAGGGTAAATGTAGTACAAGTTATCAGATGGTTGTAGGAGCGGAAACGATTTAACTGATTAATGACAACAAAATCACGACACCTGGCAGACTTTTTAAATACAGTAATATCAAATATTGAGTTCTATGAATGAACTGAATTCAGGACATGCGAGGAACACAAGTCATTGCCTCAACAATGTCCTAGCCCACATAGCCCTTATCACTAGAAATTGTTTTATCATCCTCAAACACCAAGTTACAGGTACAATAGTGCAAAAATACAATGCAGAGAACACTGTCAAGATAGATAAATATATCAATAACATCGTAGCTTCAAATACTGTGCAAGGATACGCACTACTCTGAAAGAAGAACTGAAGAGAAATAACCACAGTTTTAATTGAGTTCACTTTGCCTACGTTTGCTGAATAGGACAGTGTGAGAAAGGCAACATCTACAGACTATCACACTGTACCCCATGCAATAAACCGTTGTGAGTTAGTGTACTATACGAACTTCAGATAGGGAATCAAAGATGTTGCTAGAGTTTGTCATCCGGAGCGGTCTGTAGTAACGCCCTGTCTCGTGCGCATGCGTAGTCATCAATATCCAAGTTTGGCGCCCTGATTCTTTCTCTTTTCTCGCCGGCCGACGGAGAGGTCGGACGTCCAGCCCAGAGCTATCTCACATGAGCATGGACGTGTTAAGCTGTCTCTCCAACATTCCAACTCTGGGGACAGCTCACAACAACGTTCCGACGTCTCAGCAACCATGCCTATTTTCCTCCATAAATAAATATTGTTGTGTTGATAGTTCAGAGTTCTGCGTTGCGTTGTTTATTCCGAATTTAATGTACGGAAGTGGGTATACACCTAATGGTGTATAACCAATTTCCTACAGGTCCTTCAGTTTTCCCCACTCCTTCCCGAAAAATATAACGTAATGCATCAGACTGCTTCTCGGCCTCTTCAAATATCAGATAACCGATGATCCAGTCGAAGAGGTCTGGGCGGCACTCAGTTCTGTGTAACCCCGCTGTTGGTGGGGAATCAGTCAAAGTCCTTCCCGTTCACCCGCACGCAGCTCTCGGCACCGCTATAGAGCCGTTGGAACAGTGCGGAGATCTTGGGAGGTGTACTGACGAGCTTGAGAATTTTCCAGAGGGATGCGTAGTTGGCCGTGTCAAAAGCTGCCTTGAGGTCGACGAAGGCAATGCAGAAGTGGCGATTTTTGCGGAACTCCTGAGCTCTTTCAATGATGAGAAGAATCCGCAAAGTTTGGTCTTCAGGTGAGTTGGGCGAAGACTAAGCTTCTGCATGTCGGAGATGATTCGGACCTTCTCCATACAGGCCTCGACATCGTGGAGTTTGTCAACTCCTTCATCTACCTGGGCTCCACAGTCACCAACAATAAAAACCTGACCCCGGAGATTAACTGCAGATATAGTCTGGCCGCTGGCGTCATGTACTCCCTATGGAAGCCCCTTTGGCACCACTGCTCTATCTCCCGGAATACAAAACTCTGCATCTACAACGCATCAGCCCTCTCTATTCTCTTCTATGGAGGAGAAATGTCCCCCCCCCCTCGAAGACCCTGGCAAAGAAGATCGACGGCTTCGATAGCAGAGCCCTGAGAACCATCGAGGACATCAGATGGTACCATCACGTTTCCAGCAAAGAACTGCGTGAGCACATGCATTAGCTCGCAGCCTCCTACCTCACAGCTAGCCGTCACATGCGCTGGTACGGACATGTCCTCCGTCTCCTGCTAGCTCATCCTACCAGGGCTTTACTCTCATTCGACGTAGCAGCTGCAGTCTGGAAGAGGCCTCATGACAGGCCCCACACAAGATGGCTGTCGTGATTGGGGAAAATCTCCAGAGGCTCGACGTCACCTTAGAGTATGCAGAGGAACTGGCACCAACGATAGAGAGCACTGGTGAACTTGGTCGGCTCTACGCATAATGACGCTTCTAAAACCACTAACTTAGAATGATCCCACCCACATCAAACATGAGCATGAAGCAAGAAGCCAAGCTAGATTCATAATATGCAAGTTTAGCGTCATTTTTCTCATTTTCTTTCCGTTTTATAACTTTTTAAACACTTGCTTTAATTAGACCTGGCATTGCACCCATTTCAATAATTTTTATAACAAGTTCAGAAACTATATCTTTTCTAATTTCTGTCTCCAATATGGTTTCAAACTTCTCCGACAGTTTGATTATCGAACTATCAAACTGCTTGAGGCTAGCCTTGCAAGATTCCAAATTGGGAGACCCTGGTTTTATTCAAACATTTCTTGGGATGATAGTCATGTCACTGACATTGTTTACATGCATCTGTACTTCAACATTGTATCTGCTCTCAATGTTGAAGACATTGCTCAAGACTTGGTCACTACCTGTACCAACATCAACTTTGTGAGCTTTCTCAAATATCTTCCTAGGAGACATGCAGACAGACTGTAAAAGGTTCTTCTCATAGATATTGCCTATCTTCCTAATAGCAGGACACTTTCCCATACTATGGGTATAACCACAAAGCTAACCTGTGGTTCTTTTGTCTTGACGACTATTGTCTACATGTATGACAATTATTTTAACATATAGGCGCAGAAGTGGCTGTGTGGTAAGTAGCTTGCTTACCAACCACATGGTTCCGGGTTTATTCCCACTGCGTGGCACCTTGGGCAAGTGTCTTCTACTATAGCCTCGGGTCAATCAAAGCCTTGTGAGTGGATTTGGTAGACGGAAACTGAAGGAAGCCCGTCGCATATATGTATATATATGTGTGTGTGTGTATGTTTGTGTGTCTGTGTTTGTTCCTCCAGCATCGCTTGACAACCGATGGTGGTGTGTTTACGTTCCCGTAATTTAGCGGTTCGGCAAAAGACACCGATAAAATAAGTACTAGGCTTCCAAAGAATAAGTCCTGGGGTCAATTTGCTCGATTAAAGGCGGTGCTCCAGCATGACCGCAGTCAAATGACTGAAACAAGTAAGAGAGAATAAAAGAGAATGCTATTATTATCATTAATAAGAGTTTGCAAAGTAAAGTAATTTATTTGAAATTATTGAATATGTCTAAGACAACTTGATAGTAACATTTCTTGAAATACTTGTGTCATAATATTTTAGAGCGATGTAAGGCGGCAAACTGGCAGAGTTGTTAGCATGCCGGGCAAAATGCTTTGCAGTATTTCGTCCGTCTTTACATTCTGAGTTTAAATTTCGCCGAGGCCGACTTTGCCTTTCAAGCTTTCGGTGTCAATAAAATAAGTTCCAGTTGCATATAGGGGTCGATCTAATCGACTGGCCCCTTCCCCCAAAATTTCAGGCCTTGTGCCTAGAGTAGAAAAGAATAAAATTAGCACCAGTTAAATACTGGGTCGATGTAATCAACTTATTCCTTACCCCGAAATTGCTGGCCTTGTGCCAAAATTTGAAACAAATATTTTAGAGAGACGGGCAGAATTTAACAGGCCATCAATTAGTTGTATTTGTACAAAGGTAATCTTCAGCAGATTGTTCCTTAGTCCCAAACTAATTAATTTATCAAAAACGTGTGACCTATTTTCAATATTCCATTATATTAAGGCGGCGAACTGGCAGAATTGTTAGCACGCCGGATGAAATGTTTTTACGTTCTAAGTTCAAATTCTGCCGGGGTCAACTTTGCCTTTCATCCTTTTGGGTTCGATAAAATAAGTACCAGTTGAACACTGGAGTTAATGTAATCGACTTATCTCCTTCCCCGTAATTGCTGGCTTCGTATTAGTTCCGATGACATTTTCCTCTGATCCAGAAAGCGTGTCATTTCATCGATAAGCAACATCTTTGATTTCATTTTCGACGTTATGATCTATTTTATATTTGTAAAGTTCACTACCACTAGTACTTTAGGATACACCACCAAAGAGACACTTTTAATATTCTCAGCCCTTGCTTGATAGACGAAGAAATTTATAGAGTTCTTGAGCTTCTCGCATTCATTGAACAGCTTCCTAACCAGGCTTTAGTCAAATCGGGATCACACACTGCTAATTCTCCAAATCCTGTTGGAGATGCCATTGATATGTCGTCAATTAGAGGAAGAAACTTCTCTACACGGAAAGGACAGTTATGTAACTCATCAGATTGGGCCACATGATATAACCATGTGAAATGCTTGAACTAGTTATAAAATAAGTATACTAATAGTTATTTACAAGTATTTTTTATTAAGTCCAGTACTAACACTGAAAGGATATAGTTAATTGATTGGATACCAGTTTATTACAAGTACTTTAATCCTAGAGATTTGTAAAGCAATGTCGATTCTGACGGATTCTCTCTTTGTATTTTAAACGCACCAGGAGACATATAATATATGTTTAGTGGGATGCGTGTGGCTATGGCCCAGGTAATGTTATAATGATCTGGTTCCAAACATGTCATGATTAAGAGCACCAAGACATACGGAAACTCAGGTTAAAATTGATGGCCACATTTATTCCAACACTAATTGAAGATACAACAAACTGTGCAGCATAAATAATACTGTTAGCAAACATACAATGGTTCCTAGTGCAGTTTGTACATGATAAGGTGCGCGGGAAAGGGACAAGACATTCACCACTGGTTAGTTTTCCATTGGCACGAAATCAATGTTTGCCTTGCCTGAAACCCAAGCGACAACAGCATTTTCCTTTCTTCTTCACTCAAATGAAGGGCATGAATCCCAAATGTCTTATCCTTCACCCTTCACCAAAACCGAACTTACCAAATGTTTACTCAAATTTCCCCACTGACTATTTGTTGCTAACACAGACAATCAGATTTTCGCTAAAGTCTTAAGAGCGGTGAATGGGCAAAATCGTAAGAGCGTTGAACAAAATACTTTGGTATTTAGTTACGATCCTTTATGTTCTGACAGTCAAATACTGAATTTGATATTCCGTATTTGATAGCATAAAAGACGAACGGGCATATTGGCACACACTAATTTCAGCAGTGTGTGTTCAGAAAGCTTATGGGAGGCACAATCTCGAATAAGGGACCCAGAGTGATTATTTTTGAGACATTTTTCTTTTAAAGAAAATGTAACTTATAAAATGTAACGTATAAAATACAGCAATCCTTACACCAACTTTGAGGTGTTGTATGGAATAAATATTACCAAAGCCTAGGGCGGCAAGCAGGCAGAATCGTTGGTACACCAAGCAAAATGCTTAGCAGCATTTCTTCCGTCTTTATATTCTGAGTTCAAATTCTGCCGAGGTCGACTTCATCTTTCATCCTTTCAGGGGTTGATAAAATAAGTACCAGTTGAGCACTGGGGTCGATGCAATTGCCTTACTCCTCCCACGAAGTTGCTGACCTTGTGCCAAAATTTGAAACCAATATTACCTAAGCCTTTAATAATTTTTTAACCAAACTTACTTAATGTGAAACAAATCACCTCTACTAAATCACCTTTCATATGAGCTAACCAGGGAGCCTCTACGTGGACGACTGACTTGCTAGAAATAGCAACTATATCTCCTTCAAATCACAACTATTGTTTTAATAAACGAAGGATATATTCAATAGTTCTTGAAACACTATGCCTGAAAAACGAAACCAAAATATACAATATAAAAAAAGCAAAAATGGTCATAACTCGAACCACTTCTTGACCAGAACTCATTTCACAACTTTAACATAGTCTAATTAGAAAACAATAGGATAATCATCTTTACTATCTTTATCAATCACTATTTATCTGATGCAGTTCAATAAATATGTCTCAACTATTTACTCTTTATTCGTACATCTCTACTATTAATATTAGAGATTATTTTTAAAGTTCCATGAAGTAAGGAACCACATAAATACATCTCGTTGGATCATATTACTGTTTACGCAAAAGTATCTATTGCTGCTATATCAGCAGTAGATACTTTTGATCCACATTTTTCACCAAAGAGGGTCTTCACTGCTTGAGGAAAACTTTCCTTGCAATGGGGAATCGCTTCTATTACACGCTTAGGTGAAATGAAAAAGGAAAGGTGGCGGATATGATACTCCAAGAACTTCCGGCGTCCTAAACTTTACAATTTCATTTTTTTAAAAAAACTACCTGATATTTAAACCAGATATCACGAGCAATTTGATTTTTTAAAATTCCATGTGTACCAATCTCACATAATAAAAATTGTGCTGACATCAACCGATCATCTTCTCAGGAAGTGTCTCTCCATCTAATATATACGTGCCTTAAGTCTCTCGTTGAGACCTGGTCAGAAGATGAAATAAAATGGAAATCAAGCGAAAAATAAGAAAATAATAATAATAATTTTGGCCCAAGGCCAGCAATTTAGGTGCCAGTGTTAAACTCATATCTATTTTATCTATTATGAAAGGCTATATCGACCTCGGTCAAATTTGAACTCAGAACATAAAGAGTCAGAAGAAATGTTGCTAGTGCGCTAAAATGAAATGAATGTTAGGGTGAACTTGTATACATATAAAAGTAATGATGGGGAGTCGACTATAAACAGTTAACTTCAGTGAATGGAAGAATAATGTCCTATTCACATTTTTACGTACAGCCTACATTTATGGAATCGTACTATTATATTGCCGATAAATTAAAACACCAAGCACGTTTAATAGAAAAGCAGCGTGCACAAGAACGTTATATTAGTCCTTCTCCAACTAATTACCCAGTAAAAGTGAGTTTTCTCCGTTAAAGTTTAATTGCTTAATGAGTTGAAGAAAAAAAAAAAAAGGAAAGATTAATGAAATAGTTTAACTCTTAACACAATTCTATAGCATCCTACTCAATTCATCTTTTGCATCCTGTCTTGGTTATATTTTAATACCTGCGCTTAGCCTTTTCTTGTCTAATACATATAATCTCATAAAACTGCACTTAATATCTGCCCCCACTTTTTATCTCAAAAAAGAAGACATGTTTCCTGCACTAATCGCCGTGTTTTTTTTTTTCTGGTCTTAGAAATTTATTCAGAAACATAACTTTGTACATCAAGGACTATACATTTAGTTAATCAACATCTTCAACCAATATTACCTTCCAGTAGAAGCAAATTCGCTAATGCAGCTAATTTATATTATTGGGAGAAGCAGGAACGTCACAAATAGGAATTTTCATTCGATTTTTTTTTTTTGTATGCCTAATCGTAATATATACTTTGTCACTTTTAGGTGGATGTGAGATCAAATGTGGAATTCGATGCAGCGGAAGCAATTGAAATTATTATCGATGTGAGTATGAAATGGATTGCCAATACCTCTTTATAAGGGACGAAGTCTAAATTAATTTCAAATTCCTCAAATATGATTTATGAATAAAAACGGTGATATATACATGCACATATACACACAAAACACCATTAAAAGAAATGTCTTGAATATATATTCTGTATGCTCTATAAAATCCTAGGAAGCGAACTCCAGATTTACCTGTCGAGTGAAATACCAAATAATTGTTTATCTTAATATTATGTTCCTTTATCATTCGATGTGACTAGCTGGAACTTGGATTATATCAGAGTACTGTTTTGTATTTCTTGTGTAAAATATATTCCTTTTCACTGAATCATTGCAAAATTACGTATTTGTTTCACTTTGTCGGAATACCGAGTTTATTTTTGTTTTATTATCAATGCCGTTGATGTTACATATAAATGTAAGGCGGCGAACTGGCATTTCGTCCGTCTTTACGTTCTGAGTTCAAATTCCGCCGAGGTCGTCTTTGCTTTTCATCCTTGTGGAGTTGATAAAATTAGTACCAGTCGAGCACTGGAGTCGACGTAATCGACAGTCCCCCTCCCCCAAAATTCCAGGCTTTGTTCCTATAGTAAAAAGGACATATTAATATATTTCAACTGTTATATATATTTCTTAGACCGTTAATTTACAAAAATGTATGGTAACAACAAAAATTAGTGAAGAAAATAAACCCGCACGTTCGTCCAAAAATTAAGGTAACTCCAAACGTAGTAATTGCGAAAATGACGGCACCTAATAAGGAGAGACGTCAACAATGACGGAATATTCTGTCAGCGGTATGTCGCTTCTGAACAACTCTGGTTGAAAAACGTAATTTACCATTAAATCACGGATTTCAGGAGCTTTCGTTCAGGACAGACGCAATGAAGGTTATTATTTAACTCTTACTTCATATCGCAGCATATCTAAACAAAAGAATTTCTACATTGGTGTCCCAGGACTCTTTTTTTAAAAACAGAATTACGGCCTGCTTTTTATACTCTTTCTTTTAAGCTTCTCACATTATATTAGAAATTCAATAGAAGTATAGTTTAAATCGAATTTAGTACCTAATCTGATCCAGCGGGATCGTAAAGGTATTTTGTTTGTCGTTCTCGTCTTTGACATTACGTAAATGATTCGGATAAAGCAAGACTACCCTTCAGTCAGCCAGTCGGTCAATACATCAACCATCCAGTCACTTTTGATTATTCTTGTAGTCTATTAACAGAATAACTCTTCGATACTAATCCTCGTTTGAATTTCACAATCCGTTTTAGTAATTGTAACTTGTCGATGTTCTCTTTTACCAGACAATAGAGCAAGTAATTGGCCCACACAGCGATTATATTAAAGAACTTGCCCAGAAATGGTCTGACAGGATAATTAATTTGTCTTTTCAGCATCTCCGACTTTGGCGAAATCTCCGATATCAAGGTCAGTCGATCTAGTTTGATGCTAAATAAACTTCGTTTTTATTTATGTAAAGATTATAAAACTTCCTTTTGCCTTTGATATTTAGAAACTGTAGCCATTCTGATATTTTCTGCCGGTATTATTCATAATTATATAACTTCTAAAACCATTGTTTGACGAACATTTTTATTAACTAAATTGGCTGGAATTAACGGGCAAAGAATTTTAATATCAAATTGAAAGCCTCACCCCTCCTTTATAACTATCTTATTAAATATATTATACAGAAGAGATAGAATTTTGTACAGTTGTTTAAATCGTATTAAATACCGGGACTCTTTGACAGTTATGTGTAAGCTGAATCGATGGTTTGAATGTGATATGGAAGTCTATTTCAATTTCCAGTTGTAGTTAATTCATTGATACCAATGTTTCTGGTTTTTCTTTTATAAATCAGATAGCACTTTGATGTTGGTCAAATAGAAAACATCTTACAGAATTATATTTTTTATCTGAACTTGCGTGTGCTTTTGAGCAGGTGTTTACGTTTTAAACAGGTATCTGTAAATCGAGATAGACGACCTAATTATTTTCTTTTATCGAAATATGAGATTGAAATTGAAAACCTTTTTCGAGAACTCACTGATTTCCAACACTGGAACAACTGGGGAAATTTAAAGGGAGGAGTATAGTTAATTACATTGACTAGTATTTGATTGAAGCTTTATTTCAAGAATACTGGAAAATAAAATTCTGTCAATCTCAGCGAGATTTAAACTATGGATTTTAGCTAATCATTGCAAAATATTTTATTCGCCACTCAGAAAAACTGAAGCATATCTGGTTTCTTTACTCAGGGTCACTTATTTATTGGAGATGGAATGTATTTGTCCTTGCTATTCTCAAAGATATCAATAGCATAAGCTGATTTAGCTTCCATCGAAATTGAAGCGAGTTCGTAACTCGGTTCGCCGAGATCTTATCACTTTAGATTAATTTTACAAGAATTCTTGCCAAAATACGAAGCAAACATCAGTGGTGAGAACCAGTAAAAGATCAGAACTGACAAAAGCAATGTAATTATTACGCATGATATTCCTTTTTATATTGCAGGTGTGTGTACCATTTCTCAAAGGAGTCCTAACCAATATGTTGCAACCACGTTTTCTGGAGATCCTGCGTCAAGAGGTATTTTTATTCTTTATATTATGTACTAGAACACTGATTCTTTCTGATGCTTGATGTTAATATTCTATAATTTTGATAGTGGATTGGCAGAACCCGTCAGAACGTCGATCAAAATACTTAGTCGTGGATTTAACGTGGTGTAGCGCGGGTTTGGACAGTAACCAAATTGGCTTCCTTAAACATAACATATATCTGATTACAAGAAGCACACGTATATAAAGTAGACGTTCTATCCGGTCCGTACGCCACTGCGTGTTTTGGTATTTAGTTACTTTTGGGTCCGAGGTCAACTTTACTCGACATTCTTGTCGATAAAATGATGTCAAGCAGAGTGTTGTTTTTATCGACTTTACTCACCTTTCAAATTTGTGCTAACGTTAGAAATCTATATTTTATGTTAGCATTGCCTTTATCTTCAGTGACCCTAACACCAAAAGTTAATTCGCGAAAGACAAGCTATTGAGAAGAATAAAGAATATGAAAAGTTTAAATGTTTGTTAAAATTAGATGTTTCAAATAATTTCACTCTAAAATTTAAACACGTTAAGCAGTTTCATGTGGGTTGGTAGGGAAAGGGTTAAATAAAATATTTTTTAAATGTGGGTCGATAGTTTCCAGTAAGCCCATCAAAGTTGTTCCCCTTTATTTTTGTTTCATTCGTGAATTTTCCAATGTTTCTCTAAACAAATTTTATAGAAAGATAGAATTCATTATAAATCAATGTTAATAAAATCGAATTTCAAACACTAATAAAATTTTATCGTCTGATTTACTTCTAGTTCTAGTGATGTAACAAATTTATTAATTCACTAAATATATTTTATTTTAGGTGAATGCTCCGTCATATGGCATAACGGGAATATTTCTGTTCTGGCTATGGTTCGAGGATACAAGAATTCCTGAACTATAAATGAGCAGGGAAAAACAAAACAAAACAAAACAAAAACTTGTTTCACATATATAAACCTCAGTTATTTTCGTCTTTTTTTTTTTTCTTACTACTCCACCTCATACATATGAAACTACATTTTTCTCTTTTGTTATTAGTAGTTGAATTTCAAAACCCATCAACAATGAAAGTTATTCCAAAGTTCATAGCATTAGTATTTGATTAATTCTTTTCTGGAATCATTTTTTTCTTTCATGCTTTTTAAGTTGACATCAAATGATGTAATTTCTATTTTTTTGTCTTTAAATTTTCTTTTGTATAGATTGTTGAAATATATTCAATAATATTATGATTAAATTGCCAAGTTTTAATCTATTTTATTCCATCAGAAAATACAAGTCGATATTTTAAGTGTTTGCATTTTGTTTTATCTGATCTACTTAAGTGTTGGTTTAAATATTCATACAATTTCACATAGCTTTTATAATCAGTGCTGGCTTGATTACTAAAATAGCATTGTCATTTAATAGTGTAGTTATTGCTACAAATAAAGGAATTTAATACAGGAGATATTTCTTGTTGCAATTGGATCACAAACCTCAGAATTTTTTTAATTAACCAAACAGATAAGATTTGATGGTTACTTATATATGAAATTGCTGTATATTTTCCCATTTATAACGACGATGACTACAGGTTTCACAATGAAGATCAAAATATTTACTTTATATCAATGACATTAAAGTATTGTGTAATTAAAAAAAAAATTTCAACCCTCTTTTTGATAAGGGTGAGGGGGTTCTTACAAACCGTCTGTTTTTGTAAATGTATTTCAGATTAATTTGTGATGGCTATTCCTGCCATAGTATTTGATCAGTAAAGTTCAATAAATTTGATTTAAAATTACCTGTGGCTATTTACTTCTAATCTTTAATTGTTTATAGAGATTAATCGGTTAATGGTGCTAAATATATATTTTTTTTATCATATCAGTAATTGAATTGACTTAAGTGCTCTGGGCAAGGATCTATGTTAAAAGTGTTTCAACTGTGATTATTTCTTTTCGTTTGTATCTTTAGGATAACCTTATCTAATGTGTTCTTTTTAAGTGATTTGGGAGACATTATGCTTCTATTCTTGTTGATTGAGCAACTGCGTAGCCACTTCCCCCCCATTTGCTCAGTATTAAATGCTAGTGGATGCTGTAATGTTTTATTAGCAAGCATACACAGTTGAAATATTAGTGAAGAGCAGGATGCTGCAAATAATACTGTTGAGCATTGTAAAGGTTTGTTCCCTGCAAGAACACCTTTGTCGTAACCACTGATGAGATGTAACTGGTTTGATCCTTTTCTTTAGAAATTTTAGTCTTTATCCACATGGAAAAGGTAATAGTGAAACCACATATTGAATACTACCTAGTTTTGACAGGAAACTAAGAAAAAACTTATAACTTTACACTGTTATAAGAGAACAGTGTAAAGTTATTGATTTCACAACTATGCAAAAACATCTGCATTAACTGAATTATCAGTGGTTAATTTGAAAGTCTTAGGCGAACTTTCTAAGGTAAATTTTGATAACATTTAGAATCAAGATTTGAATAGTTTTACTAAACTTAACTTTGGCAAATTTTTGGACTGTATTTTAATCTAAAGCTGTTTCAAGGATGCATAATTAATTCTAACATGACTAGCTTTCTCGTTAGCCAGTAAATGTTTTATGTAGTGATTTGTATACGAAAACATTTTTTTGGTTTAGTTCAGAACATTTGGGTTCCATCACTGAGGAGGCCAAATTAAGTCAATTCTTTTGGGTGCCTTTTTATAAATAGCCAGACTGGTGCATAATGGCGGGAAAATGCTTTGACAGTAGGGTACCATCGAAATGTGAACACAAATGAAATAAATCAAGTTTAGATGCGTTTTTTTTTTTTTTTTTTTTTTTGTACCTTGAACTATTGGTGAACCAATGTGTTGTCTACTTCTCTTTTTACTGGTTTCAGTCATTTAACTGTGGCCATGCTGGAGCACTGCTTTTTTAGTTGAACAAATCAACCCCAGAACTTATTTGTAAGCCTAGTACTTATTTTATTGGTCTCTTTTACTGAACTGCAAAGTTGTGTGGATGTAAACGCACCATTGGTCATCAATGTTGGGTGGGGGGTGCATACACAAATACATACATCCCTCACCATATCGTGGTTTATTTAAGCTTATGTATATTGTTGATCTTGATCTATGAACAGTCTGTTGAATTAGAGGAAAAGTGGGAAAGAAAACTACTTCCATTTAGGAAGTGGCCAATCTTGATGTGTGGCAAGGGGGTAGTAAGAAACTGTACTGAGTGTAAGGCCGCTAGCTAGCAGAAACATTAGCACACCAGGCGAAATGCTTAGTGGTATTTCGTCTGCCATTATGTTCTGAATTGAAATTCCACCGAACTCGACTTTGCCTTTCATCCTTTCAGGGTCAATAAATTAAGTACCAGTTACGCACTGGGGTCGATGTAATTGACCTAATCCCTGTCTGTCCTTGTTTGTCCCCTCTATGTTTAACCCCTTGTGGGCAATAAAGAAATAAGAAACAGTACTGAGTGCTCAATGCAATCCATGGGTGCATGAAAATGCCCTTCAAAAGAACAGGCAGTCCAAAGACAGGAAGAATTTCATATGTACTACATGCACAAAAGTAGTAAGCAATAAGTTCACTCCAAAAAAAAAAAAAAATGAAATCTATCAACTGCCTAGCAGACTTGCTTAAAGTAGTCAAGTTTCATGATTTGATGGACTTAATCAGCAGTAGAGGTGACTGTGATGAAAGCATATCATACTCTGAATAGTGGAAATAGTTCAAGGAATTATTGCCTGTGTTGATAATAATTTCTTGTTTACATAATATGATGCTATATTATAGTAAGACATAAATGTTGAATATGTGGAGACTGGAAAGAAATAAAGTCAACAGGCTCTGCTGGATGCATATAAACAGGTGAGCTGAGAGGGAAACTGTGCAGAAGAAGAATCAGATAGAATGTGCAAGAGAGATTGCACTTATGGATATGATAATGTTGGTAATGGCAGTTGATCTTTCAATTGAACCAATTTGACTGTTTCCCATGATTCTTCAAATATTGATTGTATCAGTCAGTTGAAACTGCTGACAGAAGTGTCCCTGTTTTTTTGTGATGGGGTAGGATTTGAACTGAGAATGCAGAGCTGGAACAGATCCAGCATTCTGTCTGATGTTCTAACAATTCTGCCATTCCACTGATCAGGACTGGTACTTTTTTTCCATCAACCACAACGAAAGGCAAAGTTAACCTTGGCAGCATTTGAACTCAGAACATTAAAAAACAAGGAGAAATGTCATAAAGCATTTTGTCTGCTCGTTTGTCTCGATGATAATATTTCTACTATAGGTAGAAAGACTTACATTTTGTGGAAGCGGAGAAGTTGCATACATCAAGCCAAGTGCTCAACTGGAGCTAGTAGGATGAAAGGCAAAGTCAACCTCAGTTGAATTGGAACAAGATAAAATCAGAAGAAACATCACTAAGCATTTTCTCTGGTGTGCTAATGATTCTGCAAGCTTAATAATCCTTTCTGTTGTAGGCACAAGGCCTGAAATTTTGGGAGATTAGTCGATTACATTGACCTCAATGCTCAGTTGGTACTTATTTTATTGACCCTGAGAAGATGAAAGGTAAAGCCAACCTCTGTGGAATTTGAACTTAGAATGTAAAGATGGATGAAATGCTGCTAAGCATTTTGCCTGACATGCTAATTAATGATTCTGCCAACTTGCTGCTTTAGTAATAATAATGATGATGTTTTTTGATTTAGGCACAAGGCTAGCAATTTTAAGGGAAGGGTTTCGTCAATAATGTTAATTCCAGCACTTAAACTGGCATTTTATCAACCCAGAATGGATGAAAGGTAATATGGCCAGTTTAAATGTTAAAGAATTAAGTTGTGTAGAGCAGCAACCTCCAACCCTGTATCATGGACTGGTTTCAGGCAAGATGATTTTCCCACAGATTGGTGGATGATGTGTTTAACAAAATGCAATAAAGTGCATAACATATAATTTAATTATTACATATACGTAATACATATACAGGGTGTCCATAAATTACCTTTACAATTTTTAAAGTTCAGAAAACAATAAGAAATAAGGATAACTCAGCAGAGTTAATTGGATAACATAAGCAAACAAATAAAGTTTTATTAGAAATATCAGAACACTTCCATTTGGGCTCAATTGGTTGCATGCAAGATATAGATAATATAAATTGTGGAAGTTGTAAAAATAATTTATGGACACTATAATAAAATTCTGCAGACTGTGATAGTTAATAAAATGAAAATGAAAATAAAATTAAAAATGTTATTCTCTGTGCGACCCAGAGTCTGGTGGTTGTGAACCCTCTGTGTAGAACAAAGATAAGTTTCAGCCATCAGCTGTACAATACATCCATGTTAGAACTATTTTGAATTATTTCATTTCACAATTTTTCACCTCTATTAAAAAAAAAAAAAATCTTGAGTATTAAATTTAGTAAGTATAGTTGGGTAGAGTTAAAAGTTTTTATAACACCTAGTCCAGGACTATATAATTTTCTGGTTAATCAAGCTGTGTATAGCAGTTGTCACAGAGTGGGCTACTGTGCTGAATCTACAATAGTACCTCAGGACTTTGGGACAACTACAAAACGTGCAAACTTTAGGCTATTTCTATACATAGTGAGTTTAATTTGAATTTTGCTTTTTGACTGTGTATTATCAGGTCTGTAAACAAATTACAACAACGCATATTATGATACTCCAAGAACATAATTATTATAAAAGAAATTTTTCATCTTTGGTAGATGTACAGTGCTCACATACCGCTTTTAGTGAACCTCTCCTAAAAAGGGTGAACTATGTTTTGTGATGTGCCAACAGTATAGACTCATGCCCATGAAAATTTACTTAATGGCTGAACTGATTTAAATGAATTCTCATCAATTAATCAGCAATATGTATGATGCTGTATTAACAGGTATACCAAATTGTTGTAAGCAGCAACACAGTTCAGCAGCTTGCCAGTCAACACAAATCTTTACATACATGCTATCTCCTGGACATGGTTTATTTTAAACTTGCAGTACTGATCATCATACACATGGTACCATCAACAGAACAGTATTTAACATGTTATTACGAACAGAACAGTCTACTCTATACCGACAACATAAATTCATCACTTCCCAGCTTGCTTTCATCTGGAATATTTACTTAAACAAAATAAAAACATATTTTACAGTATCATCATCAATATTTTAGCACCCTTTAGCATCTAAAGCAGCCATATCCAGCCCAAATATTCTGTTTTATGTTGAAACTGGCCCAGCAATTTATAATGAGGTTTTGTATCATAGACCCGATGTAGTCTCACGTAAATTGACATCAAAGGTGTTAAACAATTACAAATGAAAATTTAGCTTACAAATTAATTTTTTGTTCCAGAACATTTCACTATATTTTGCCAAACATTTCTTGATGCCAAATTTGTACCAATCTTACCACTTGGACATGTCTCATCAAATTAACTTATGAGTGGTAAATAGACAATATATATTCTCATTGTGTTTATTATGGAATGAAAAACAAATCTACTTTCCAATTTGTCTTTTACATTGATTGAATCTATATTTTCTGCAGTAGCATTTCATTTATCTTCATTGACAATGCCCTTGAGAAAAACTACGAACATCTTAATTGCTATATTCTCTGTACAAAAATCAATAAGACTGATCAGCCATTTATGAGCAGCACTGATTATAAAATTCTATACAAAGATTGTAAATATTTGATATTTGTCTCTTTCTCTCACATGTTTTGAAAACTTGAAAGCAGATGACTAAAGAGGATATGGTGAAAGCATTTACATGTGGATAGATGTAAATATTATATGCTATTGCAATGAAAATATTATATCATATTACCAATTAGAAATAAAGCATGTTAATTTTATCATAATTCATAAACTCAATCTTACTTTGAAGTCAAATGTAGTGTACAGATCTGTCTAAATAATTCAAACATGGACAATGTGAGAAAATCTAAGTATATATCATTTTGAGTTACTGCATTTATAATTGAAAAACAAAAATAAAAATCAGAATAAAATGTTAAAGAAAATGGGGCATTCATTTGTTTTAGCATTTTCATAAATATTTCATTAAAACTTTTTGGCAGATATAAATTTATTAAATTAAAAACATTTAGGGTTTTTCCCTTCTATAGGTTTTCATTTTTGTTTCAATTATATTTAATAGGTTATGACTCAGTTAAATGTCCTAAAAGTAAGACCATCAGACAGTCTTGATGACTAAAAGCAATTGAGAGGCATAGGCATTGTAAGTTTCCATTGTATTATATATATATATATATATATAAAACTATTCATGAAAATACTAACAGCTGTCTTAAAATTTTTAACACTTGTAAAACAAATCAGAGTATAAAGTACCAATGAGAAATGGCATAATAGGCTATCTGGCAATCTTGAAACTTTTTTTATTTTGCTTTCATCTTTTACTATTTTTGATAACTGAAAATGGTTTTGACTTGAATGACATTCTTTTCTCTTGTAGAAATCCTAGTTATAAAAACAACATTCATTAAAAAAAAAAAGAATCTACACATTTATGTTTAATCATATCATGACCTTTACTTTCATTGTTAATCCTTTATTTGAGTTTCAATTCTTGTTTTCCTTCTTTTATGTACATGCAAGTTGCTAACAGGATTTGCTTTATCACATTTTATTTTTAACATTTTAGTTTTTAAACCAGTCATATCTGATCCAAATATTCTACCTGTGTTATGTTCAAACTGGCCTCTCACACCTACTCCAGAATATCATTCTAAAAATAAGCAATCACATTGTCAAAATCTTGAAGCCATAAGCTCATGTGTAACTAATTAAAAAGCAATGTGAACAAATAATCATTACATTTGAGAAAGTAATCTGAATGCTAAAGAGTTAATCTTGCTGGATACCACATACCTTTCTCATACAAGCTAATGGCCAACAATACCTTCATAGGATATGTACCACCAATTTATCTACCTGTTGAAACATGGTATGGTTATGCAGAATAACTCAAATACCATATTGGATTAGTTGGCTTATAACCAAAAAAATATGGAGATAGAAGGCTGCATCTATTGTTGTGCACTTACAGTCTCACTAAGCTGTTGTATGGCTGCTGCACTCTTGGTTTCAGTTATTAGACTAAGGCCATTTGGGGAAACTGCCTTCAAGGTTATAGCTCAGAGGTATCAAAAATATGGACTGTACCAATGGCCTCCAGTTCAATTTTATAAAAAGAAAAATTTCATTATTTTATAATTTTAAAATATATTGCTAGCATGCATTTAGATTTGGGGCCTGACCAGAGTTATGGTTAACAGTGGTCCTGATTACTCAAACCAGTGCATCTTAAAGAATCTTTTTCTATTTCAACCAATGTAAAAGTTTATGAATCTGACATTCTACTGATTCCATAAGTGTTTTTTTAAGAAATCCCTTTTAATGGATTTGCTTTTAGAAAGTATGACTATTGTATCAGCAGTAATGTAGGATGTTATATATAGATGTTAATTGACAGTAGTGTACATCAACCATGTGTCACTTCATAACAATCTTATAGTTAGACCTGTCCACTGCAGCAGAATTGAGACCTGTGTTGGTGTCACATAAAAAGCACCCAATGCACTCTGTAAAGTAGTTGGTATTAGGAAGGGTATCCAGCCATAGAAACAATGGAACTGGAGCCTGGTGTAGTTCCAAACCCTACCAGCTTTTGTCAAACCATCCAACCCATGCCAACATGGAAAACAGACATTAAATGATGATAATGATGCATCATGCTATCTCGCTGCATGTTGGTACAAAGTGGTAGTCAATTAAATTGACTCCAGTCTTTGACTAATACTAAATTTTACTGACCCCAGAAGGAGAAAAGGCAAATATGACTTGAACTTAGAACGTCAGGAGCCACCACATATACCACTAAACACTTCATCTAATGTTTCCACAACTAATATCTTTATACTAATTTTAACATGATTCTTTTAATGTGTAGGCTAGAAATAGGTTATCCTTAGATACCAATTTGCCTGAAACTATCTCTGTTCGGTGATATAAAACTTATTGTGAATTATTCATATTTAAAATAAGATCTTTCATTTATAATTTTGCATAAACATTTGTTTCAAACTTGATGAAAAAGTAAACTATTTCATTAAATCCCAAATCCTTAAAAATTCTTGATTTTCAAAATTAAATCATAGAAGCAATGAATTTCATTTGATATATAGTCATACAAAGTGAAGTTGTGTGATCTAGTGGTTAGAGTGTTACAAGATCATGGGTTCGATTCCCAGACCAGTAGTGCACTTTATTTCATGTAGTTCCAGCCCACTCAGCTGTAAATAGGTAACCCTGTGAAAGATTGACATTCCATTCTGAGAGTAATGTTGGCCTAACTAGCCAGCAGAGTGGCATCATTTGATGATAACGAGCAGTGCATTGTGACAAGCAGTGTATATCTGCTCGTCTGATCGATACAGTGATATAGTCACAAAAGAACCAACAATTTAGATTTTAGGTTTTGATTTTCATCAATGTAAACCTTTCTAATGATAAAACATTCAGTTCTAAAGAATATAATGACTGTCAAAGGAAAATTTAACATACCCCAATAACTTAAGCACCCTAAGTTATTTTTGCAGTTGGCAATAATTAGCATGGGTCATCAAAAACAATCATGAAATATATTTAACTAGTTTATCAAGGTGTAATATTTTGTAGGTTCAACGAGTTAACTAGTTGAACCTAATTTGCTCATGTCTAGGAAAGTAGAACTATTGACCTCCAGATCATTGAATCGTCACCCAGCAGGTTCCAGTTCATCTAACAAAAAAAAAACAAAAAAACAGAATTCATCCATACTTTCTATTTGAGTGGTTAACTTTCGGAAGAGCATCCAGATATGAAATTATTTGTTCCAACAAAAACTATCCACTCAAATAAGCATGCGAAATAGGTTACTTTACTTAATATATCATGAATGTTTGCAACACATTTAATGTTAAAAAGAAAATCCTATTAAACGTTGTAGTAAATTACGAAGGAACAAGTGCAACTCTTATCAAACTAATGTTGGATGATCATTAATTATAAGACAGCACTGATAGAACAGAATATAATGGGAGGAATTTCAACCGTGACCATTCCATTGTATTTTCAGATAGTGTATCTAAGACTACATTATACGTTTTCTTCCCTTTTCTTTAGACAATTGATTGTATCTTAAATTTGGCTGC
Source organism: Octopus bimaculoides (assembly GCF_001194135.2). Classification (NCBI taxonomy): domain Eukaryota; kingdom Metazoa; phylum Mollusca; class Cephalopoda; order Octopoda; family Octopodidae; genus Octopus; species Octopus bimaculoides. The sequence goes on along the minus strand of NC_068982.1, from coordinate 35,884,824 downwards.
TATTTCTAGAAGGTAGAATACCGCGTAGAGGCTCGAATGTAATTGGTCATCTCTCACAACAGGTCCAACCTAAATAATAAAACATAGTTTTCGTAGCACTCCAACCATACTTCACTATACGATTTTTCACGATTGTAACTCATTCTTTTCATATTAACACACCTCTAGAAAATCTGACTATTGATTTCATACACGTCCACGAAATGAGAGCATGTCACTTTCATGTCTTTTTTTTTTTTTTTTTTTGATTATGACAATATCAAGTTATTTCCTGTTCGCTACTTTTTAAGCTAAATGATAGAACAATGTTGGGGCGGTTTCATAAAGGATTTAGAAAAAAATAATATATAAATTCAAATAAAAATCGAAATGTCACTTTGAATAATTTATTAAGCCAAGTAAAGGGATTTCGTCATTTTTTTTGCCATTTATTTGATATTAATAATTTATATTTCACAGGAAATATAAAGAATATATTTAAAGGGATTGGTCGGTCTACATGTTAAAGATCAGTTCAAGAGTAACTAACATCAGCTCTTCCATTTAATATGGATCAGTTATCGTAACCGAACTTCTTTCCAGTCAAACACGAATCAATTTTCGTATAGTTAAGGCACTAGTCATGAAAGTTTTGTTGGATTTTTTTTTTAAAAGAAAACAACTTTTTTAAGTTCTGTAGATGAAAATCCCAAGTTAGACAGTTTCGTTGATTCTAAAATTCCAACTAAATACAAGAATTTCATTTGTTCTTTTTTTTCTTTTCTCTCTCTTTCCCAAAGAACTTTTCAAGAGGGTAAAAATAAAATAAATAAAATAGAAGGCGTCGATTCTAATATTTACAAATCTTAGTCATAATGACGATCACAGAATAAACAAAAGAAAAAAAAAAAGAAAATTAAAAGCTCAAGTTACAAATGGTGAAAGAGAAAATATGAACTTTTACTGTCTTGTTTTTTTGTTTGTCCTTCAATAGAGACAGGCAAGATTTCGAGGAGAAAACCAATTTTAATAGTGACAGGTATGCCTCCCAAACAGCAGTGAACTGGTTCTGTACCGCCTTCGTGTCACATTAAAGAATAACAGGTCATTGAATCAACGAAAAATTTGAAAGAGAACTTCGAACGACGAACAGATAGATTTAAGAAATTTGAATTTTGTTTAGCAGTTGAAAAAGGAATGAGAAAAAAATGATTAAGAGAAAAAGATGTAATGGTAGAGTTCATGTAATGTGATTGAATGTAGCAGTAGAGAAATTACTAACCAGAAATTTGAAAATGGTCAATACCTTTGTTTTAAGTCGAAATCCATTATGTTAAAAGTCGACTTAATTCCATAAAGGTCTGTATGAATTTGGGATGGAGGGAAGGGGGAAAATATAAAAAAAATGTAATAAAAATATTTTTCTTTCATAATTACATTTTAAGGCAATTCATGATTTAGGATATTTCTGTCTCTTTATGAATGCAATTGTGTGTGTGTGAATATAGTAGTAATTCAGTACTTTCGCCAAGATTTGAACTGTTTTATAGATTATATACTACGTTGGAATAAAAACTTGGGTCGGTGAGAGGATAAAGAAGAATCAACCAAGCAGAAAGTCCAGCAATAAAGAAGAAAATGATTTTGGTTCGTCCAGGTTGTTGATGAGCCATTACTTCGTTGAAAGGCGGAAATCCCATGTGGTTGCAAAATGCGTGTGCAATGACCGGCGCCACTAAATGACCAGTTCGTAGAAAGAGGAATGCTGAGTAGGCTCCAAAAATAGTGGTATAGAACAACTGGAAAATAGACTGCTTCAAGGCATCTTTAACTGCTTGGTGTCCGAATATAACCGTTTCGATCATGTGGTGAAAGTGAGCGACCCCGAAGAAGAGTGGACAACAGAAAACGGCATACCATTCCCCAAAAGACGGAACCAAAACCGGTAACATACATGCCCGGAATATGAATTCTTCCGAAAATGGAGCCACTAAATGATTCCGGAGCCAGATTAGTGACTTAAAACTACTTGACCAATATTTCGGTTCCAAATACAAGCTAAATACACCATCAATGTAATGTAAATAAAGTGGACCAGAGAACAAGACCATAGTAAGTAGTAGGGGGAGTACAAATGCAGGTATAAATCCCCAGAAACGTAGCCCTAGCCATTCAAATAAAGTGCGGCCATCAGGATTGGTGGAAGTTTGGTACTTGCTGAAGCACCACAAAAGAGGTGGTACAATTAATGCAACTATACCGACACTGACAAATCTTCGTTTGATAATTTCAGGGTGATCTCGAGTTCTGTTGGTATTGTTAATCCAAGCATACAGACTGCCAACATAAATAACAGCAAAAAGCAAGCAAAGTAAAACAGCTTGCCAGGCGTGTAGAGCAAACAAGACGGGCTCCATGTTTCTGGCATAGGAGGAGATAACTACCGCAACACCGGTAGACGACAGCAAATAAATTTAACATATAAAAACAAATTAAATAAATATTTGAGTTAACGTGGAAATATATGCATCTAAGTAAGATAGTATATGTACATACACACACATATATAAATTCAATAGTATATCTTATATTCACATCATCTGCAGTTTTGTTGACTTTTTACGACAGCACAATCTCATTTCTGATAAGTCTTGATAACTTGTTTTATTGCATTTCTCTTTTAATTTTAAGTTAATTGCATTATTATTTTTCAAAAGCATATTAAAATATATCAAGTTATGGGATATTTCCTTTAAATAGAACACCATCATATTTTAAAACCTGTTTATAGCCACAAATTAAGAGAATGGTGATGTGGCTATACACGTTTCTTCTGAATACAAACAAAACAACTTTACCGTTATAAATCGCTTCGAAATAAGTTTATAATTATTATTTATTAAAACTGTATAAATTGCTTACTATTTATCAATGATAACATAAAACAAGAAACACAACTTTCAGAAATTTTTTTTTTTTAAGTGAAGAAAAAAAATCCAAACTACTTTACAGATTTCTATTATTTTAAATGGGCTTGTCTTCCATGTATGGATGCCTCAAAGGGCAATTAATTATTTTGATGATCTTCGTGTTTCATGTGTCACTTTCACTTTGTCAAACTTTTAGCTAATATCAATTTTCTGACGTCTGTGGAAGAATTATTTTATGCTATGCTGCAGGCAACTTGATTGTCATATAGACATTTCAGACTTTTTTGTTATTATTCATACCGACAATTAAGACTTTGTTATTACTAATTTCTTTGTGCATTTTTTTTTGTCGTAGTTCACCAAGACGAGAGGGTGTAATTATTATAATTGATTTTGCTACGATTTTTAGAGAGTTAAGCGACTGCAGACACGACGTTATTTTAACTCAATTCCAGCGAGCTCAGTCAGCTTTACTTTCATTCTTTCGGAGTCGATAAAATAAAGTATAAGTCAGGTACCGAAGTCGATGTAAACCACTAAACCCCTCCCTGTCAAGTTGCTGTTTTCGTGCGAAAATTTGAAAGCGTTACTTCAACTCTTTGACAGTTAAAATAATGCGAATTATTCAATTGGTAATATTTTATGAGTTCATATACGAGAATATTTAACAACAATACAAAATATTTTTCATTACACTAAAAATATCTTCGATGATAAGCTGGTTCTAACTTCGGAAAAGAAAAAAAAAAAGAAAGGAAAAATAACTCCCGCGCCCGCCAAACTGATACTAGCTTCCAAGTGAAAGTGACAGGTTGAACAAGGATCATCATTTGTTTTTCCTATTTCTCCATAAGTTACTTTGGTAAACAATTTGCAGGCACAGTTGTGTGGTTAAGAAGTTCACTTTGCAACCACGTGGTTTCGGGTTTCAATCTCACTGTGTGACGCCTTGCACAAGTATCTTCTATTATAGCCCCAGGATGACCAATGCCTTGTGAGTAGATTTGGTTGATAGAAACTGTGTAGAAGCCCATCGTGTATATATATATATATATATATATATATATATAT
>NC_068982.1:35871376-35880460 GCF_001194135.2 Octopus bimaculoides | reverse complement strand
AAACGATAATAAATAATAAAGTAAAGAGAATGTTTTCTTTATTTTTCTTTCTCTTGAAAATACCTACACGTTTGTCATTAGCTACGAATCTGAAGTCCTAAAAAGACTTGGACGAGATGGTACAGTTGTAGACTCATAGGTCAAGAGTGTTTAGCGCTGTCGACATCTAACACTTATTTCATCAACCCCGAGTCTTTAGGTTTCTGGTTCTCCTTGTCCTGTTAGATATATGTGAGACTTGGACACTGCCCAGGGTCCTTGGGAGCCATTTGAGCACCTTTTGAGCGAGTACACTTTGCAGGATTATGGCAGGATTTCGTATCTAACCAACGATTCAATTAACAAACCGGGATAAGTCATGTTACTTGTATGATTGGGAGCGCCAGCTCAGACTGTTTGGCCATGTTACTCGATTTTCCGACTTAAACCCTAATAACTGTGTTCTCTTCACTGAGGGTAATCCAGTTGGGTTGACGGCTCGTGTTGGTCGACCATATGCCACATAGTGACGGCAGATGAGGAGGTATTTCTCGGAGATGGGGACTGACTGAGATTCTGTTCGACGGGTCACCTAGGAAGATCCGGTAATATACCGACAAGTAGTGAATGCAGCAACGCACTGCAACAGAGCATTCCCCCCAACACCTGAACCAGAATCTTTCCCTAACGAGTTTTGATCGAAACATTAGACATCTTTCTCCGTGGCTTAACATTTGATGCACCAATACCAACCAATAAGAGTAGTGGACACAACAGGGTCCAAAAAGGCGGCCGAAGGCTAGCTGTTATCTGCTGAGACCCCCACTTCGGTCATGACTGACCGTGGGATTGCACCTAGAAAGTTACCCTCCGAGGCACAAGTCCGGACAAGGTTGTTTATGGAAGACCAGCAGTCGCCTATGCATACCGGCCTCCGGGGCCGATACAGCTTGGCACCTGTGACGTCGCAACTCATTTTTACAGCTGAGTGAACTGGAGCAACGTGAAATAAAGTGTCTTGCTCAAGAACACAACACGCAGCCCGGTCCGGGATTCGAACTCACAACCGCTCGATCGTAAGCTTGACGCTCTAACCACTGAGCCATGCTGTTATCTACTTCGTTGTATCTATGTATATATAACAGAGAGAGAGAGAGAGAGAGGAATTTCCCTCAAGTCGTACGCTACACATTAATTCTGCAGTCAGAACTATTTGTATTACTTCCACTGATGAAGAACATCTCTAAATCCCTCAGGTTGTACTAATTTAGTAATTAATAAAATGTATTGTTTATTTATTAAAAAAAAAAGACAATAGCTTCAAATTTTGGCTCGAGCCCAGCAATTTTTAGGGGTATGGGCATAGTCGATTACATCGATCCCAGTACTTGACTCATATTTTATTTTATCTACCTAGAAAGGATGAAAAGCAAAGTTGAGCTCAATGGTACTTAAAAGCATAATGTAAAATGCTGGAAGAATTGCCGTTTGATATTTTGTCCGACGCGTTAACGATTTTGCCAGCTCGCCTCCTTCGACGCGCTAATAATAATAATAATAATAATAATAATAATAATTCTTTCTAATTTTGGCACAAGGACAGCAATTTTAAGGAGAGGGATAAGTCGATTACATCGATCCCAGTGCTCATCTGACACTTATTTCATCAACCCCGAAACAATGAAAAGCAAAGTCGACCTCTGCGGAATTTGAACACAGAGTAGAGACTGGTAAAATGCTGGTAAACCTCTTGTCCAGTGTACTAACGCTGGACAAATCCTCGTTTTCTTTATTAACTATTAAAGGTTCACAAGAACATTAGTAATTGTACAGGAGGATATAATGTGGGTTTACACGAAAGAGCGTGTAAAAAGAATAACAGAAACAAAGAGACAATATATTCCAAACTATGAATAGTTCCAGAGAAGAGGAAGATTTCTAAATCCCACAAATCCACGGTCACCGTGTTTTCTCCTGGATCATGCTCTGAGCTGGCTCGTTTTTGTGTAGCCGACGATTTGAAACTGTGGATAACCTGGTGCAATGACTGTGTCAACATTGGTACAAACGGGAAATCCCGTTGGTGTCTGTCAGACAATTGGAAAAGTCTGAGTAGGTTTGTGAAGCCTTTGCACCTCCTCTTTTATCACCTAGTTCTGTACATTCCAAGCATGCTTCTTAGAAACAGTTCCAACTTTCCATTAGCACAAGGGACTTCTCAGAAACACTTCACATGCCTAAAGAAATTTAGCCATTCGGCACCTGCTGGGACATAAACAGTTACTAGTCTGAAGTTATGACCTTCGCTGCTGGTTATATCCAAGGTTGCCACTCATTAAATAATAAAACACCCAGATTATTTGCCGCCAAAAAACCCAGATCTTATTTTATAAACCCAGATGTTAGAAAATAGGTATATAATTGGTAATTTAATGATAAAATATGTTAAAGGACAAAATGAATACAGAATTTAATATTTTATATCAGCAGCTAGTTGTCAATTTCGCACATATCCACACCATCTTCATTTACTCCTTCAACGGTATGGACTCATTTTCTCAACAGAAGATCCAAACCCGATCGTGCAAAACCCACCTCACTGAAGAAAATAGCGGAAGACTCCCTCTATATAGCTGATGGTGGCGCATTTGGCTGGTCTGTCTCGTGGTGGGGTGGACAGCCCGTGTGAAGTCAGAAGAACTCGACCATCACGTGATGAATCAAAATGTGGGTACTTAAAGGTAAAGAGCCAAACTGTGAACATGTATGCTGCATGCTTCTTTGCATTTGTTGTTCTTGGTTTGGGTGTATATTGGGTTTTGCTGGTGTTTATGATACTGGTTGTATCTGTGGTTGTGGTGATGATGATGGTATTATTATTGGAGATGGTGTTGGTGTATTGCTGTTAGGTGGTGTTTTCTTTCTGCCTGCATGACCCTTTCAGGTTTTATTTTGTTTACGTATTTTTTCCTTTTCTTTTTTTCTGGTTTGCTATTTTTTGCCGTTTGCTTTCTTCGTTGTTATGTTCGCCATGCGACATGTCTGAGTGGGAAGCGAGGAGGAGCCTATCCTGGGTGTCATTGTCTTTTTGTTTTGTTTTTATTGCTCGGGGTCTTTCAGCTGGTGTTGCTGTTGGTGATATGATGGCCCTGGAGGGCATTGTTTCTTTTGTTGCTGTTGCTTTCACTGTTAGTGTTGTCTTTATTGTTGCTGCGGTTGTTACTGCTGATTTTAGTGCTGCAGTTACTGTTATTGTTGCTGTTGTTTCCGTACACTGCTCTTGGTGCTGCTACTGTTTTTGCTGTTGATGTAACCGATGTGGTGATAGTGATTATAGAAGTAGTGGTGGAGGGGCCTTGCTTCTCTCATATTTTGCTGTGGACAGAAAGCATTGATATTGTTTGTGTCACCACCCAAATGACACCTTGGCTTTCGGCCCTCAATGGCCATGTAAAGTTGTTAGCTATCTGTCAGATTAATCAGGTCCGAGATAATTGCCATACTTACATGACATATTTGGATGAATAACTCCATTCCTTGGCCTGCTGTTTTTGGACTTGAAGAAAATTAATTTTTTGTTCTGTGTCAAAGAGGACAGTTTCCACCAATAAGTAGATATTTACTTCTGAAGGAATCTCTACTATCTTTATTGTTACTATCCGGCAACAAAAGCAGGTTGGTATGATGACCACTTCGTCACGTTTTATGGTTTGTTGTAGAGTGTTTTCCGACCTCATCCTCTGTTGGAAATCTAACCACGACTATGCTATTTCCACCACTAGTAACGTATGTTTTGGTCTCCTTGATGGCCCTGAGGCACTTTTCTACTTGCTGTTGTGTCACTTTCTCTCATTCTGACTTCATGTTTCTGTGGTTTTGTAAACAATAATGTTCAACTATTACTTATTTCATCGAACCAGGAAAGTTGAAAGGCAAAGTCAACCTTGGCGGAATTTGAACTCAGAACGTAAAGGCAGACAAAATGCTGTTAGGCATTTTGTCCAACATGCTAACAATTTTTCCAGCTTGCAGCCTTAGTAGTAGTAGTAATAGTAGTAGTAGTAGTAGTAGCAACAGCAGTAGTAGTAATGGCTTCAAATTTTGGCACAAGGCCAGCAATTTCAGGGGAGGGTAAGTCATTTACATCGACTACAGTGCTCTACTGGTACTTATTTCATAACCCACCAAAAGGATGAAAGGTAAAGTCGACTTCTGCAGAATTCGAACCCTGAACATAAAGACAGACAAAATATCATTAAGTATTTTGTCCAGCATGCTAATAATTTTGTCAGCTTTCGTCCTTAGTAGTAGTAAATGTGTCTGTTGATTGTAGGATATAATTCTTTTATTGTTCTTCATTGTTTCTTCCTTCACTTAAAATTGTTTTGATGCATAATGACACATTTTACATCAAGCAGATCTATCTAGGCAATGACTTTCCCAAGATGTCAAATTAAGCCGTAGAGACTTTAGTGATTGCATCGACTTATCCTTATACCTAAGGATAGGGTTTTCCTTTACTGCAGTATCCTACTATTTGTTGGTCAAACAAAAGAATATTCAGAATGTGGTTACCTTTCATTCAAACAGCATATCTTACCCATCTGCACTGAATTCTCAGCAGCATGCTTTTGATACTGGAGATATATTTTACTAAAATTTTGACATTTGATAATTTATCTTGCTATTTTATGTTGCAGATATTGCACAGACATCACACATGAAAGGTTTCAAGTTTCTTTATGTGTCTGTAGTAGAGAGTCCATGCTTCTGCCCCATACAAAAGTGTACTTAAAATACAAGACTTGTATACACTTATTTTAGTTTTTGGACTGACATTGTATTCATCCCACAAATGATGGGAAAGTTTTCCAAAAACACTTGTAGCCTTAGATAATCTAACATTGATTTCACCATCAAGAGTACTCTTAAAGTTTACTGTACAATTGTTTGTAAAATTCCATATCATGACAAAGTCATGTTGATGGGCGATTTTAATGCCAGAATAGGTGAGAAACACACAGTATAGTAAGAAGTAATAGAAAAACATGTAACAGAAAAGATGAATGTAAGTGGTTTATGACTGCTGCCTTTTTGTCCTATGACTCCACTGCACCTCTTATATCTCCATAGCTTTCATTGGGTACACTATATGAAATTTCTACCTATACCTTTTCTGTATATCAAGCAGGGCTATTTCCCTGAGGGGTCAGTAATTTGCTTCCCTGCTTACAAGGATTTCAGTGTTTGCTGAATTAACTCTAAGGCCCTTAAATTCCAGTCCTTGCTTCCACATTTGAAATTTCTTCTCTACAAAGACTCAGATTTATAAAGGTTATATATATAAAGGAGTCTGCTAAAATGAATTCATAAGCACACATATAATATCCAGATGTACATCTTTTTTTCTATGATGATATCGTGCTCATGTCACATTAATGTAAATTTGATATTTATTGAGTATCAATTCTTAGTTAGAAATATGGGTATTGACAGAGGGTGTAAATAACATTTACTTTTTACTTGTTTCGGCCTTTGGGCTATGACCATGCAGACTCCAGAGAGCCAATGTCCTGGTTTGATTCCCTATCACATTTCTGAATGTACACTTAGTCTTTAGGGGAAAGCACATGGCATGGTGGTTAAGGAGCTGGGTTTATGAGTATAACGTTATAAGTTCAATTTCTGGACAGGGTTGCTTATTATGTCCTTGAACAAGGTATTTCTCATTGCTTCAGCCTACTCAGCTGAAAACTATCTCTTGTGCTGGTACAGCAAGTTCTCCCACAAGCTGTTACATTCTCAATATTTTTATAGGTCAACAAGAAGGACAAGAATGTATTTATGTCTACTTATGACTGCACATGCACCTTATACAATTTGCAAAAGCATACTTACATGTTACTAGGTCATGCTCATTTGTAAGTGATAGTTATTGCATTGTACATAGTTCCTGACTAGATTTAAACTAGGAATCTTTATTTCCGAATTAAGAGTAATAATGTTCATGTCTACCGGTACATGTGCAATTATTGATGCATTTTAAAATTAATCTTTCTGTATTGACAGCCATATTGAGTTCATGTAACAGCTGGGCTTATTGATTAAGTTGTCAATCAAATATTATATGAACTGCTTCTTTGATTTTACTAAGTTTTTGTTGTCATTCTCTTTATGGTTGTATGGGTGTGTAGTTAAGAAGCTCACTTTGAAATCACATAAATTTTCTAGGCAGAGGTAGCGAGTAACATCTTGCTGGATTTTATGTTAAGTTCAGCCTTGTTTGGTGTGTTTTTGAAGGGCATGTAACTGGTAATTTTTTTTTAACCTTTTAGCATTTAAACTGGCCATATCTGGCCCAAATATTCTACCAGTTTTATGTTCAAACTGGCCAGATTTTCCCTCTTACACATAACCTACAATGTTATTCTAAAAATAATGAATGACATCTTTGAAATCTCATAAATATGAAGTAAGGCATAATTAATTCCAAACAATATGAATAAATATGCATTATACTTGACAGACACTTCTGAATGCTAAAGGGTTAATGGCTAATTCAGGAGAAGGGCAGCATATACGCTGACTTCTTTTAGGGCCTGTGTAATAGGCTAAGAGGAAGAAAGAAAGTTATCTTTCAACCAGAAACTTACCCTGAGGCCTGCAGCTGAATGGAGTCTGCTAAAGGCACCAAGGGCCATATGGTTGTGTTAAACTGAGTGACATATTAAATCTGCCACTAAAGGTTAAGTTTATATTGATAACTACACAGCTGTGTGACTAAGAAGCTTGCTTTGCAGCTATATAGTTTTCAGTTCAGTTCAACTGTGTGGCACTTTGGGCAAGTGACTTTTTGTATAGCCCCAGGCTGATCAATACTGTGTGAGTGAATTTGGTAGACACAAACACTGTAGACACCTGTCATGTATATAAATATGTGTGTGTGTGTGTGTTTGTGCATGTGTGTGTGTGTATGTGCATGTACATTTGTGTATGTGTGTTTTTGTGTTTGTCCCCTAAGTCTTTAAATTTGTTCAATTTTTACTTCAAATTTTAATATTTCATCACTCAACTTTCTTGCTGTTACTTATCCTCACCCTACTCCTCTTCCTTTCCTTGCTTTTCATCATCTACTTTCCCCTCACTTCCCCAGTCTCCCATGTACCATCAACCACCCCTCCACCTACCTATCTACCATTCACTGCATCCACCATTCATTGCATCCACCATTCATCTTGACTCAATCTCAACAGTCATCACCTGCCCTTCCCAACTTTCTCAACTTTCCTTCCAAAGCATATTTGTCATCGATACTCCTCAAGCCTTGCTTTTCATCATCATCATCATCATCATTGTCATTGTCATCACCATCGTCATCATTATCGTCGTCATCATCGTCATCATCATCATCATCATCATCATCATCATCTTCATCATTTAATGTCTGTTTTCCATGCTGGCATGGGTTAGATGGTTTGACTGGAACTAGCCCAGAAAACTGCATCAGGCTCCAGTCTGCTTTGCCTCGGCATCTACAGCTGGATGCCTTTCCTAATGCTAACCACTCCACAAAGTGTACAGGGTGCCTATTATGTATCACTGGCATGGGTGCCTTTAATGTGTCACTGGAATGGGTGCCTTTTGTGTGTCACCAGCACTATGACTATGATTTCACTAAGCTTGACATGCCTTCCCAAGCACAACAAATCACAAACAGTCTCAGTCACCTGTCATTGCCTTCGTGATGCTTCTTGGCCCAATCCCCATCTTTAAGCATCCCACATTCCCCCCTCCACACTCTTGCAAACTCTACCTATCTACACTCCCTGTTCTTCTGACCCCACTTACCTCTGTTCATCTCCTTGTATCTTAAGGGTTCACCTTGACACTTTATCACCACTATTTCCTCTCTCTTTCCAGCTCCACTCCAGTTACTTCCACCCATTCTTCTATAATGTGAATAGTCACGTAAACTCCTCTACAACAAAAAACCTATATTGTTCTAGCCCATTCTTTCAATATATAACCTTTCATTTCCAAGCATAAAACAACCATTCTCTCTATTGTAACCACACTCATTTGAAAGGGATCTTTTTTGGGGGAGCTGCATAATGACTTCACCACAGTTGGTGCCACACACATAAAAAAGAACTTTCAGGTTCAGACTCACTGTGTGACACCTTGGGCAAGTGTCTTCTACCATAGCCTCTGGCTGACAAGAGCCTTGTGAGTGGATTTGATAGACAGAAACTGAAAGAAGCCTGTCATATATATATATGTGTGTGTGTGTGTGTGTGTGTCTGTGTATACCATACTATGAGGTTATCCTGAAATAGGAGTTGCTTATCTATTGGTAAATATCCCAAATTTGTAATAATACACACACACACACACACACACACACACACACACACATACACACATATATATATACATACATATATATGTATCTATATGTATATGTATGCATGTATCATCATCGTCATCATTACTTAGCATCTGTTGTCCATGCTGGCATGGGTTGGATTGTTTGACCAGGGTTGTCAAGCTGGAAGGCTGCACCAGACTCCAGTCTGATTTGGCATGGTTTCTACCACTGAATGCCCTTCCTAACACCACTTTCGAGAGTGTAATGGGTGCCTTTTCGTGCCACTGGCATGGGTGCCATTTGCATGACACTGGTATCTGTCACAACTGCGATTTTATTTGGCTTAATGGGTCTTCTTCTTAAGTACGACATAAGATCTCAGTCATTGTCTCCATGAGGCCCAACACTCAAATGGAGCTTTTCTCATACTGCCGGGATCAGCCACTTTGCTTCTGTGAGTCCCAATGCTTGAACAGTGCTTTTTACGTGCTACTAGCAAGGGTGCCAGTTATGCAACACTAGCATCAGCTACAACTATGATTTCACTTGGCTTGACAGGTCTTCTCAAGCACAGTATATTGTTAAAGGTTGCGGTCACTAGTCATTGCCTCTGTGAGACCCAAAGTTTGAAGATCATGTTTCACTACCTATGTATATATAAATATATGTATGTATATGTGTATGTATATGTGTATATATATATATATATATATATATATATATATATATATATATAT
>NC_068982.1:35869609-35871366 GCF_001194135.2 Octopus bimaculoides | reverse complement strand
ATATATCTGTGTGTTTGTGTGTATATGTATATATATATATATATATATATATAAAACTGGCTTCTTTCAGTTTCCGTTATCACATCCACTCACAGTGATGTGGTTGGCCTGAAGCTATAATAGAACTCACTTGACTAAGGTGGTGTGTTGTGGAACTGAACCGAAAGCCACATGGCTGGAAAGCAAGCTTCTTAACCATACAGCCATGTATCTTTTTTTAGTTATTTCACTGAAAATATTTCGTTGGAATACATTTCATTTTGTAACATCAAAGTCAATGGGAAAATAGGTTTCATGTTACACAACTTCATGTTACAGTTAAATTTTCAGGAATGCAAAGCTTCTGTAATGTGGGACATGTGTGTGTGTGTACACACACACACACACACACACACACACATAATTATATATATCATCATCATCATCATCATCATCGTTTAACGTCCGCTTTCCATGGGTTGGACGATTTGACTGAGGACTGGTGAAACCGGATGGCAACACCAGGCTCCAATGTATGTATGTATATATATGCATATACACTCATATATATATATAAGGTCTGGTCAAAAAGTATTAGGACTATTGCTATGGTAATGGAGCTAAAGTATGTTGAGTGAAACAGCTTAGCACAGATTGGCCTTGAACTCTGTTGCTATGCAAACTAAGTGACAATGTTCTCACTCACTGCTGAGACTTATGCAAAGTTGCAGAAAGTGTATGGAGAGGAGTTTATAAGCTGGACACGAGTGTACAAGTGGTTCAAACATTTCCAAGTCCACTGACAAAATGTTAATAGCGACACATGTTCTGGGAGACCCACAACCAACAGAACTGAGGGAAACACTGCAGATGTGCATGCATCTATTTGGAAAGACCATCAAATCACTGTGTAGGTGGATGTGGACATTAGTTACAGTTCAGTTTGGTCCAATCTTGCTGAAAATTTGGGTATGAGATATGTGTCTGTCAAGTTTGTGCCAAAATTGCTTTCAGTTGCAGCAGCTTTTGGCCCAGCATAACATTCCATAGGTCCGACAACCCCAGATCTTGCTACTTGTAACTTTTTACTCATTCCAAAACTCAAGTCCCACTTGAAAGGAACAAGATTTCAAGGTGCCAAGGAAATTCAAAAGAATGTGACCAGGCAGCTGCTCACTATCCTCAAAAAAGGAGTTCCAGGAATGCTTCCAGTAATGGAAATAACACGCAATAAAATATGCAGCTTCACAAGGGGACTACTTTGAAGGAGATGAAATGCTGACTTGTTCTAGTTTTCTTTTTATAGCAATAGTCCCAATACTCTTTGATCAGATCTTGTATGTGTGTGTGTGTGTGTACATAAACATATATTTTATATATATACATAAACATATACAAATTATACATATGACACTGCCACGCATACCACACACGCCAGCCCCACAGGAGCACCACATTCCTAATACACACTTTCCCCACTTCAAGATATCTCTTGCCGGCTTCACAGCATACCCAATCAAGGGTCATAACTCCTAAACTAATCTCTGGTCCCTCTTTTATTTCACCACCTTTTTCACAGCAACTGCTGATCGATTGTCCTAATCCACCTTTGACAATAGAAAGCAGTCACCATATTCTATTCCATATTGGCTAACTCTGATGAGTGTAAAGTTATATAATTGGTTTGTTACCTAACACTCTATTGTATTCTTTACGCGAAACCGATTGGTAAGACCAGCTGTGATGGATGTTTAATACTATACATTCTGTATATATAT
>NC_068982.1:35849121-35869076 GCF_001194135.2 Octopus bimaculoides | reverse complement strand
ATATATATATATATATATTATATTTGTACCCATACAAACACAACACGCACACACACATACACACACATGCATACATACATACATACATACATATATTATATAATCAGAGTAGAGAATAATTTGACACTGTGAACTCCACACATAATATGAATGAAAGCTAGTTTGATACAATGGATTAATATTGCAGTAAATATTTATAGGTGTAAATAAAAATATCTATATGAATGCATATACATATATATCATAGGTGCAGGTGTGACTGTGTAGTAAGAAGCTTGCTTCCCAACCACATGGTTTCGGGTTCAGTTTTGGGCAAGTGTCTTCTACTATAGCTTTGAGCTGACCAAAGCCTTGTGAGTGATTTGGTA
Source organism: Octopus bimaculoides (assembly GCF_001194135.2). Classification (NCBI taxonomy): domain Eukaryota; kingdom Metazoa; phylum Mollusca; class Cephalopoda; order Octopoda; family Octopodidae; genus Octopus; species Octopus bimaculoides. The sequence continues at coordinate 35,868,708 of NC_068982.1, read as the reverse complement.
GATGGAAACTGAAAGAAGATCTGATCAAAGTGTTTATATATGCGTATGTATGTATGTGTGTTTTTGTGTCTGTATTTGTCCTCACTTCTACTGCTTGACAACCGGTGTTGGTGTATTTGTACCCCTGTAACCTAGCAGTTTGGCAAAAGAGACTGATAAAGTAAGAACCAGGCTTAAAAAAAAAAAGAAAAGTCCTAGTGTTGATTTGTTTGACTAAACCCCTTCAAAGCAGTGCACCAGCTTAACCGTAGTCACATGACTGAAACAAGTAAAAAAATAAAAGAATGTATATAAATGAGGGATAATATAGGGATTGTTGAAAGAAGAAATTGAATATAGATTTGTATCATAATAGAAATAAAGATGAATTTTTTTCAATAACAATGTTTCTTTTCCTTATAAAAATTCCTTCAAAATAAAAACACTTCATTTTGATATTTTTTTTACCTGTATTCTATTGCTTTTAGACAAAATGTGTTTTCAGAAATTTGTTTTATTCATTTGTCTAAAGAAGGTTAATTACTTGGCACAGTTTTACACAGATGAGTAGGATAGCAATTTTTAAATAATTATAAAATGGTATGTTTCCCTACAGAGGTAGCGGTATTGCTTTCTCATCATTTCTGCTTACTTCTTTCGAAATACTTTCTTCTTAATACATATAACTCAAAGAAAATATTAAGGGTGACAAACTACCACACTCTTTGTAAATCTGCTATGTGTTTATTTATTTTTGTCTTTTCTTTAGTTTCTGAATATAAATCTGTTGATTAGAAAAAAAAAAAAAAAAAACTGATTGAAAGTTCAAGTTTTATCAACAACAAAATATTTATCTAATAAATTTATATGGAACACTAAGATTACTTTTATCAAATTCTGGGAATTAATCTTAATATTATTTACTAATAAAATTAACAATGTCTCTCCATCTGCCTTCTGTCTCCTTGACATTTACATTGAAAGCAATTAACTGTCATGGTGCTTTCATGAAAATACTGACATGTTTAGTTAGCTGAGCTGTGCGATACTTTGTCTATGTCTATTTTTCTTTTAGGAAAACTAATAGGTTGTTTAGTTAGCTGAATACTGAGTAGACATTTACAAAAAAATGTAACTGTTTTGCTATATGTAATATACAGGGTGACCCTGCCAAAATGTATGCACACTTTGAATGATTATAAAGTTAGTATTTATATAGATACATTTCATTTTCAAAATTTAAGAGAATCTATAGGCAAAATTTCCTGTTTTCAAGTGGAGGCACATGGCCTAGTGTTTAGGGTGTTAGACTCATGGTTGTAAGTTGATGGTTTTGATTCCTAGACTAGGCAATGTATTGTGTTCTTGAGCAAAGCGCTTCATTTCATATTGCTCCATTCCCCTCAGCTGGTAAAAGTGAGTAATCTTGTGATGGACCAGCAGCCCATCCAGGATGGAATATATATGCCTGAGAAACCAGGAAACTGGCCCTATGCTCCTTATAGAGTAATGTGGACTAACCCAAACTAACCTCCTACTTTCAAACTAATGACTGTTTTGGCCCAGGCACTACTGATAATGCAGAGCAATGGACTCACAAACATCAAAAAAAGTTTGTTTGGTATTTGCATGCATTCTCATTCCATGGCTTCCCTCAGTTTGTTGACAGTCGGTGGTTTTGTACTATAAACTTTATTGTTTAAGTATCTCCATAAAAATGTCTAGTGGTCTGAAGTCAAGTGAATGTGGAAAGTAATCTGCTGATCCTCTTCATCCAGTCCACTTGTTTGGCAAAATCTTATCAAGGTAGGCCCTTACATTACTATGGTAGTATGGGGTTTGCCCCATCTTGCTAAAAATAAAACTCTACATGTTCAAAGTCCTTGAATATTTGGTATGATAGATTTTCGTAGCAGGTTCAACCAAATGGGACACAGTTCCATCAAACATATCTCATACCCAAATTTTCAGTGAGATTGGACCAAACTGAACTGTAACTAATGTCCACATCCTCCTACAACACCTTCACAGTGATTTGATGGTCTTTCTAAATAGCTGCATGCACATCTGCAGTGTTTTCCTCAGTTCTGTTGGTTGCAGGTCTCCCAGAACATGTGTCGCTGTTGACATTTTGCCAGTGGTCTTGGAAATGTTTGAACCACTTGTACACTCGTGTCCTGCTTATAAACTTCTCTCTATACATAATGATCCAATTAATCCTTTTGATAATAAACCACACCAAATTGTAACTCCTGGTAAATGATATTCCTTCATAATATGCAGATTCTCAGGTCCCCTGTAGGAGTAATTGTGGCAGTTAGTTCTACATGCAGATGTTTGACTGGCCATAAGTCTAAGCAGAGCTAACTGAGGTTAAGCATAAAAAAAAAGATCCTGTTGCTTTCTTCAATATATACTACAGTCGATGAAAGAAGAGATGAAATGATTCAGTAATTGATATAGTGGATTACTCAGTTACAAATTGCGTTCATATCTGGGCAGGACACTTAAATTCTATACTTTGCATTTTATCTAAATAGAAGCACTAAGCACAAACCTTTATCAGTAAAATTATCTGCATTAGACTAGTTTTTCACCAAATATGAAATTTAGTTTCTTATCTTCTTATTGCTACAAGAATCAAAATTAGGTAATCCTATACTTGTAACTTGTTTTCTCCATTAAAAAGTCATGTTGAAAATGTTTCTGGTATGGCTATGTGGTTAAGAACTTTACTTTGCAATCACATGGTTTCAAATTCAGTCCAATTGTGCTGCACCTTGGGCAAATGTCTTTCACTATAACTCCAGGCTGACCAATGGTTTATGAGTACATTTGGTAGACAGAAGTTGCATGGAAGCCCATCATATACCAGCACCAGCACCACCAGCATCATCATCATCATCATCATCATCATCATCATCATCATCATCAGCAGCAGCAGCAGCAGCAGCACCACCACCACCACCATTTAAAGTCCATTTTCCATGCTGATATGGGTTGGACAATATGTGTGTGTGTGTGTGTGTGTGTGTGTGTGTGTGTGTGTGCGTGTGAGTCTTTGTGTTAGTGTAGAAACACTGCTAGATTACAGGATGTAAGCAAACCAGTACTAGGTGGTTTCCTTACATCCTGTAATCTAACAGTTTGGCAAAAGAGACTGATAGACTTTAAGTAGCAAAATATAGGTACCAGATTTTAAAAACTAAGTACTGGGGCCAATTTGTTCAACTAAACCCTTCAAGATGGTGCCCCATCATAGCTGCTGTCCAATGACTAAAACAAATAAAAGATAGTAATAAATGCCCAAACTATTATTGAGACTAGAGTGACTTGTGATGGATAGGTTGATTCCTGTATAGCTTTCCCAAGTGTTCTGAAAACAAAAAGGTGAGATATTACATGTTATCAAATGTCAAGCATATTGTGGTGACTATGGAGAGGGAGAAGAAGAGGTGGAGCTACAATTATATCATTCAATTTTTCTTTTAATTACACAACTTTTTAAAAATCAATTTCCCTATTGTTATATGAAACACAACTTTACAGTCTATTTTTCTCACATTGCAGAGATGTATAACCTGCACTGTACTTGGCTGGTAAGCTATTTGATAGTTTGTTACCAGATTTGAATCAAATTGCAATCACCCTAATAGGTAAGAGTTACAAAACATTAGTAGTAGGAGCTATCTGTTAAGGAAAGTACAAGACTGACTTTATTTAGCACTGTCCACCTCTTTTCCTACAAATACCATGTTATTACATTTTATGGTAATGATAAAATCAATAGGTCCATTGCTAATTTATTGATCAGCTCTTGTTGGTGAGGAACACTTAAAAGCAACTGAAGCTGACCTCTTGGTCGATAAATCGTTAGTAGAAATTGATTTTTTTGTCACTGAAAGTAGTTTTGAGTTGCATACATGAAAATTTAACTAAATTGCCTATAAAAAAGAAAAAAAGAAACCTGTGCATCGGCCGGGAATCGAACCCGGGCCGCCCGCGTGGCAGGCGAGCATTCTACCACTGAACCACCGATGCTTACAAGGTCAATGGCTTATAATAAGCACTATAAACAATATTTTGATATTTTAAATAAATATACAATTTACTTATCTCAGTGGTTTTATAAATTATAATAAACAGCTTATATTCGTCTTAATTTTAAACTAAATTCTAATCAATAATGACGTTATTTAGTGCAATAGAATATCGTCGCTTCTAATATTGTCTCTGAATTTTATGAAGTTATAAGCGACCTTCTTTTCTTCGAACTTCCGGTTTTGCTTAAGCTTAGAATCGAAAATTTGGATAGTTCATACAATATCAAAATGTTTAGACCTCGGTCATTAGCAAATGTAAGTATGCATCACTATTTTGTTTATATATATAATATCTAGTTATATTGTCTTTAGCGTTAGCTTATCTCCAACGACGTTTTCAATATCAGTTATCTGTGATCCTTTACATTCTAAGTGATAGTTCAATAACAACACTTGACAGGCACTGGCCATTAACATCATTATTTCTAATATTCAGTTTATTTTCTTATATTTTACATAAAAATACGTAACATATCGGCGATTCTGGGCCTATGTATTTTTTGTATATTGAATAGTGTGTAATGGGGGAACAATGCTCATATTTTCAGGCGCATTTAGAATTGGAGTATAGGTACATTGGGAGGATTCTGGAGTGGAAAAACTGTGCTAGGTATTTAGTGGAGGGAAGGTTGGTAAGTACAGTGAGTTTAGATCCTTGTAACAGGTTATATTAAGTCGAAAGTAACGCTGATGTTTGATTGATGATGATGCTGTGGAGAAATGAATGAGTGAAGAATAGTTAATTACGAAGATGGCCATTTATTTAGTTGATTATCATATCGTTACATCCTTGTAGTCATAGTACAAGAACTAATGAATGGATACAGTTTATCAGAGAGGAAGTGGTTAGACTGTTTTAATGAGTGTTGTTTTGTTTATTAAGTGAAGGTGCTTCGTTTTCAAGTGATTCAGAATTGATATATTTATTTTGTAGATTGCACCAACTTAGACGTGCGAGCAGCTCTCTAGTACAAAATATATTCGTTAATTATGTGTCAAACTATTTGGGGACAAAAGCATATTCTGGTTCTGAAGTGAACATCAGTTGTTGAGATGCAATTTTCACTGAGTGTGGTAACTGCGAGAGGTCATTGGCTTTATCATACTTGAAACTATTCGACAATTTCTGTTAACTTTAAGGCCCTTTGATTCCAGGTTTTGCATCCAAATCCGGAACTTCTCCAGTTCTGCTTCAGATTCTTCAATAAGAGCAGGATCATCAGCATATAGTAGTTCCCATGAGCATCCAGTTTTGAATCCATCTGTTATGGCCTGGAGAACTATGATGAATAAGAGTGGACTAAGAACTGATCCCTTGTGTACTCCAACTTGTACATTAAATTCATCACTGTATTCAAAGCCGACTCTCACCTTACTGACAACATCACTGTACATGGCCTGAACTGCTCTAACAAGCCACTCCTCTACTCCTAACTTCTTTAGAGACGACCAAAGAAGAGAGCTGGGAACCCTGTCGAAAGCTTTCTCTAGGTCAGTGAAGGCTAAGTACAATAGCTTACATTTAGCCAAATACTTTTCTTGCAACTGTCTCCCAGGAACAAAACCAAACTGCATCTCATCTAGTTTAATTCTACCCCTAATTAGTTGAGATACCACTCTCTCTGTAATTTTCATGATCTGATCCAGCAGTTTGATACCTCTGTAGTTGTTTCTATCCAAGGCATCACCTTTACCCTTGCAGCAGCTGACTATAATACTGCTACACCAGTCTTTGGGTATGATGCTTTCCTGAATAATCTGATTAACTATGCGAGTGACTAGGCTGTATCCCACACTACCTGATATTTGAATTATCTCAGCAGTGATACCTGATGGTCCAGAGGTTTTCCCAGTCTTCATTTTCTAAATTGCCTTATCTATTACACTACTATGGTTGGTCCCTCAATTAGTTCAATATTTGAAAAAAATCTCCTTCTCCCTATCATTCTCCACATTTAACAATCTTTCATAATGGCATCTCCACTTATCTTTCTTCTCCGAGTCACTATATGCAAACATACCATTATCCATTCTCACACATCTCTATTCTCTCTGATACACTGCTTTACAATCCTGAACACCACATGCCTCTGATCCTCATACTGCATAACATTGGCAAACATCTTGCCTTCTGCTGTTCCTTTTGCTATGTAAATCTGTTGCCTAGCCTCCCTTCTGGCTCCCTGATATAATGCTTTGCTTCCACTGTTTTCCCAGTCCTTGCAGGCCTGTCTCTTTGCTTTTATAGCACTGTCCACCTCCTTGTTCCATCACCAAGTCACCCTTGGCCTGACTGGGACTTTGTATTAACCACAGATTTGGTCAGCAGCACCCAGTAAATTGTCTTGCAGGAACATCCAGTTGTCCACTAAGCTACATGTCCCTTCCTCCTCCTCCTTTCTATCATCAGAGGCCTCCAGTATAATGTCTCTAAATTTTTGTTGGTTTGCTAGGTCTTTGAGCGTCCATAATCTTCTTTTCCAATGTAGATTATGTTTTTGAGTCTCTCTAGCCCCAATTCTGAAGACACTAACTAGTCGCCTCTGTTGGGATGTACACTCTTCACCTGGGAAGAACTTCGCATTTGTGAGGACCTGTCTGTCTCCTTGCCTGGTGAGGAGGTAATCAACCTGGCTTATATTCCCACCAGATTGATAAGCAAATAGGTGGCTGGTTGGCTTTCTAAAGATCATAAGATATGTTGCAGATCATAAAATCATTTGCATCATAGAACTCAAGTAGCCTTGTACCTTCCTCATTAACACTATTTACAAACAGTGTTAATTGGGCATTAAAACTGATTAGATTGGTCATAATGATGATATAATTACCTCCTGCTTTTTTTATTATTATAGAAAAAGCCTGCACTCACTGCTGAAGAACAAGAGGCAGCTCGGAAGCGTAAGGAAAGAACGCAACGTCTTCAAAATCTTCAGTTACGAATGGTAAAGTATTTTCTATGTTCCTTCTTTTACTTACCATGTACTTTGTAATGTTTTTAAATTCAGAAAATTTGATCTTACTGTACATTAGTCACACTTGTGCGGGTCTGCAAGTTTTTGCAATACTTGAGTGCTTGGGTAATAAATATATTGTTTCTGTGATAATATTGCCTGTTTTAATGTATTGTTATGTGTTATAGTAAATAAAGAGTGCCAATCACTTCACTGATTAGTAAAAAAAATTAATCAATAATTATTTTATTAAGGAATAACCAGTTGTCGTTTCATGCAACTGGCATAGATCTTTTATCTTTTACTTGTTTCAATTATTAAGCTGCAGCCATGCTGGGGCACTGCCTTGAAGAATTTTGTAGTCAAATAAATTGACCCCAGTACTTACTTTTGTTTTTGTCAAGGCTGACATTCTATTGGTCTCTTACTGAACTGCTAAGTTACAGGGACATAAACACACCAACACTAGTTGTCAAGCGGTAGCGGGAGACAAACACAGACACATAAATACACACACATGATGGGATTCTTTCAGTTTCTGTCTATCGAATCCACTCACAAAGCTTTGGTTGGCCCAAGAAGCCATGCAGTGGGATTGAACCCAGAACCATGTTGTTGGGAAGTAAGCTTCTTACTATAAAACCACACCTGCTTTGTAATAAGATTCGGCCTCTCACATTTATCCTACAACATTATTCTAAAGATAAACAATCACATCATTGAAATCTCAAAGCTACATGGTAATACATGGCTAATTCATAATCAAGAATATCTCTCAATGGAGTTTTTTTGAGGTTGATTAATAGGTACAGAGATGTTGTTATTTATCGTATGAGCATGTGTGTGAAATGAAACAGGTTCAACTAGCAACCACTTTTAAAAACAGATTTTAAAATATTATTATAATAGTGTTCATTCCAAGTTGTAAGGTTTCTTTTTTTAATTATTAAATCCCTCCTCCACAAGAAATATATAGTGACTTTTTTTTTATATACTGAAGTTTGAATAATTTAGAAAACTTCTAACCCTTTAGCATTTAAACCATCCATATCTGGCCAAAGCAATCTACCTGTTTTATCTTCAAATTGGCCAGATCACACTTATCCTACAATATTATTCTAAAAATAAACAATCATGTTATTGAAGTCACAAAGCTATAAAGTAATGCATGGCTAGTTCATATCAATGTGAATAAATAAATGTTACATTTGACTGAGAAATCTGAATGATAAAGGGTTAGAAGAAGTCTGCATTGAGCCTAGGCTCATGAGGCTGGAGTTTATGTATTTTTCTTGCAAGATTCCTGATGTGAAATTGTGTGTTGAAACAGATATTGTTATATTTGGGGATGGTCATATTTTGCCAATTAAACACATATACTCTATGCTTGGTTTTCACTTCAGCTTTATTGTTGTTATTATTTTTTTTCTAAATGAAAACCAAGCATACAGTGTGTGTGTGTTTAATTGGCAAAATTTGACCATCCCCAAATATAACAACACACACACACACGTATTACTTTAATGATAAAAAATAAATTTACAACTACCATTCCATTGTTTTCTTACTGGGTGGAAGTTTTAAGTTTCTAATTTTAGTTAGTCAGTGAGTTAATGGAACTTTTTAGTTTGAATTTTACTTAAAATTTCTCTAATAACACTGTGTAACAAAAAAAAAATTTTTTTTGTCTTTGGTCTTTGTTTTATTTTTGGCTTATTTCCTATTTGCTTCTATCTAGAAATCAAAGGAAATGACGACTATTTCTTTCAAACTTTGCTTTTGTCACATGGACATCAATTTTTTGAAACTGACCTATTTTCATTTATATTTTAGACAGATTCAGCACTGAGTTGCTGAAACAGAAATGTCATTATAGCAAATATTCTGCTCAGGACCACAGATTTGATTGTCAGTTGCTTGACCGTAACCACTTGAGCATGTCCCTTAATGGCTGACAATATGTGTATCTCGGAGCAGGAGTAGTGGGGGAGCATCATAACCATGTGTTGACAAGGATTCTTTGGGGTTTGAATAAATGTAACAAAAGCAAAATTTAAAGGAAATAGCCATTTTTCATGCTTTCTAGGGGTAAGCAAATTGGAAATAACAGTTACTACTCAAGGAGAAAAGTCGTGTTACACAGTGTAATCAATGAACATGTGACAACAAAATGTTTTGTATGTCATTGCATAGCTGTGTCATTATTCAGTTAATATATCAAATCTGTGATTATTTTTGTTGTAGAATGAAGCAAGGAAGCTCAATCACCAAGAAGTTGCCGAAGAAGATCGTAAGAAGCGACTTCCAGCTAATTATGAAGAAAAACGAAAACGGCTGGAATGGGAAGAAGAAGAATTAAAAAAGCAGAAGGTATTTCAATTTACTTTAGCCCATTATCACTTAAACTGGCCATTGCCAGCTCAAATATTCTACCTCTTTTATGTTCAAAGTGGCCAAGTCTGGCCTCTCACATCTATCCTAGAATGTCATTCTAAAAATGAACAATAGCATCATCAAAATCTCAAAGTTATGAGATAATGCCTGATTAATTCAAAATCAATGTGAATAAATAAACATGACAGTAATTTGAATGGTAAAGGGTTAAGGTTTCCTCATAATTTAAAAAATAAAGTAATTCAGTTTATTAAAAGTAATCATTAATTGTTAATAATCATCATCATCATCATTTTTATGTCCACTTTCCCTACTGGCATAGGTTAGATGGATCATCACAGTCTAAGTCATTGGTTATTGAGAACCACCACTCCCATGGACTGGTGCTCATGCTTGTCATTTGACTTGATTTCTATAGCTGGATGCTCTTCCTGTTGCCAATCACTTTACTGAGAATACTTGGCACCAACACCAGAGATGAAATAGTCCTTGATGTGATAGACCCATACAGGCCTTAAAGCCCTACTCTTTCTTCTTTTCATTTATTGACCACTTTTCAGCTGATAATTACTTGCCATGCTACCACTGTACTACAAGAAGTACCTAACATGCATTACCACTTGACCATATTTATTCATCCAAGTTTTAACTTGTGGTTTTGGCCAGACTCAGGTTATTGTCTTTGTTGTGATTGCTGGTAATGCTCAGTTTATCATAATATTATGTTATTTAGCATCTGTTTCCCATGTTGGCATGGGTTCAACAGTTTGACTGGAACTGGCAAGCCAGAGAGCTGTACTGGGCTCCAATCTGATTTTAGCTTGAATTCTACAACTGGATGCCCTTCCTAATACCAGCCACTCCAAGAGTGTAGTGAATGCCTTTTACATGTCACTGGCATCGGCCAAGACTATGATTTCACTTGGCCTGATGAGTCTTCACAAGCACAGCAAACCGCCAAAGATCTCAATCATTTGCCATTGCCTCTGTGAGACCTAACATCTGAAGATCATGTTTTACCACTTCATACCATGTCTTCCTGAGTCTATCTCTTCCCCAGGTTCCCTCCACAGTTAGTGATTGGCACTTCTTTATACAGTTGTCCTTGTCCATACACATCACATGACCATACCAGTACAGTCTTCTCTCTTGTGCATCACAGTTGATGCCTCTTATGCCCAGTTTTTCTCTTGAAATGCTTACACTCTGTCATACATGCACACTGGCATTGCACATCCAGCAAAGCATATTAACTTCATTTCTTTCAAGCCCTTGCATGTCCTCTGTCACTGCCCATGTTTCACTGCTGTGTAGCATAGGTGTCCACATACAGGCATTATACAATCTGCTTTCACTCGGAAGGAGTGGCCCTTTGTTACCAACAAAGGTAGAAGCTCTCTGAACTTTAGCCCAGCCAATTCTTATTCTAGCAGCTACACTCTTGGAGCATCCACCTACACTGCTGGTTTGGTTATCCAAATAACAGAAGCTATCAATTATTTCTAAGTATCTCCCCTGGAATTTGGCAGAATCAGTTTTCTGTTCATTTCTTGTGTTTATTGCATCTATGCATTAAAAATATTTAAAGATAATATTTAAATAGACAAAGACTAAGAAGAAGACTATATAGATATTCTATCACCTTTCACTGCCCCCTTTTATCTCTAGTACCCATATAAAATTCCACACAAACACCTAATAGGTAGTACCACCTTCTTTAAGAAGCACTGATGTGCCTTGTCATTTCACTACCACATCCCCTTCACTCTATCTGGGACCTTGCACCAGCCACATGTCTGGTCTGTTAATATATAAAATAAATTAAATTTCAGTAACTTCTGCATTTGTAGTGCTGTGCTTTCTCTTTATTTTATCTCTTTAAAAACATAATTGGAATAGATAATATAGTTAAACTCTCCATTTGCAATAATAGTAAACATTATTGATGCTTTCAGAAAAGATTGGTTAATTCTGTTCTTGATAATTTGGTGATTGATAAATCCATTAAGTGACAGTTGACAAAAATACCTTGTAGTAATTAGTTACAATCGTCTACATTCTAAGTTCAACTGCATCCAAGTTTGGTATTGCCTTTTGTCCTTCAGGGCTATTAAAATAAAGTACTCATCATGAAGTGGGGTCAATCTAATTAGCTATACCCTCCTTCAAAAATTAAGGTCTTGTTAGATTTCAGTTAATTATTTTCATGTATATTTTTCTGTCTAAATAGGAATGCAATGAGAAAGGAGAAGACTACGATCAAGTGAAGTTGCTTGATATTAGTGCTGTAGATGCTGAGAAATGGGAACGCAAGAAAAAAAAGAAGAATCCTGATCCTGGTTTCTCTGGTAAGTTTTCTATTTGGGATATGGTAAGACACCTCGGATATGGTAAGACATTATGGTTGTTGGCGTTATTTAGCCTCAGGTCAAACTTGATTGTGAAGTGAAAAGCATTCCAGACATGACCATCCTGTAATTTTTTTGTATCTTTATAGCTGTTTATCTACTACATATGTGGAAAATCGGTGTGTGTTTATTTGTGGCGTTGTTAGCTAACTCCTCCTACACCGTTTTATTGATTTTGATGAAACTTGACATGTGAGTAGAACTTATGTCTGGAAACCCTGTGACATACTTAGATTGTTGAAAAAATCGGTAATATGGTACCTGAAAGGGACTTTATTTCTACCTCATATGACTATTTTTTTAACATCCAAGGGAAGTAACCCATAGTACCTACACAATATTTTTTTTAAAGACTCAAGGGAAATAACCCATTTTATTGTTTATGTTTGATTACTTTGAATATTGATATTTTGTGTGTCCAATTTCTAATTTTTGCAGACAATATCACTTTTATACTTTGACACATGAGTAGAACTCATGTCTGGAAACCTTGTGACATACTTAGATTGTTGAAAAATATCGATAATAGGGCCCCTCCAATAGATCCTTCTATCTACTTCATATTACTAATATTTTATTTAAACAACCCAATGGAAATAACCCATACCACCTGCAGTTTTTAACGAAGCGATCAGTATTTGATTCTCATGATCAGCCAACCTAATTCTGCATTTCACTACTCACAGTTTTGAACTGCTAAACATTATTATTGCACTTCCATAATTTGAATCTTAAACATTAAAGACTTCATACATTTCTATACATACATCCTTTTTTGAATGCCCATTACTCTGATAATTCTGCATTTTTACAGTTAGACTTTTTCCATGAGTGTAAATAATTTTTTTATTCCACAACGTATTTGTAGTGGCTTCATGCAGGCATAGCGTGGGTTCGATCCTCGATTGCCAAATTTCACTTAACACTTCAACAGCACTTTTCTCATGGTAAAACAATAGTTTTTCTGTGAATGACAGCAGTTATACATTTCCCAGATGCCTTCACTAAGCAGAATAATGACTTTGCCACTTGCCCCTTCTAACCTCTTCTAGGCCACAAGGGGCTGGAATGGAGATAACAGACCTCCAACAAAATCATTTGTTGTCAACAATATGTCTATCTTTCTGGTTGCTTTTCGATAGTTATAAAAACAAGAACTCTGTAAACTAAAGGTAGTTACTGAGAGTGACCATCAGTGAGTGTGAACGTTATTATTGCACTTTCTTCAAACACTTCATTCTTATATTGATATACATACAATCTCTCCCTCTTCTAGCTGACAGTTTTTGTATTTTTTCATGACGGAAAATACAGCTTTTGTGGCAGTTATAACGAAATTGCTTTCTTATATCAGAGTAATAAAGCGTTTCAATAGAACATCTTTATCCCCCCGGGAATTACTGGGTACACCAGCTAGTATATGAATAAAGCTGAGGTAGAAATGGGATGGATTTTTGTTTATTCAATTCTTTATTACTTCCAGATTATGAAGCTGCTACATTTCGTCAGTATCAAAAGAACACTAAACAGATTAAGCCAGACATGGATTCTTATTTTAAGCAGATGGAAAAAAAGTAAGACTTTTAAATTTCATTTGCTGATTTAGGGCAGGTGTGGCTGTATAGATGTGGGGTTTGCTTTGTTACCACATGATCTCAAGTTCTGTCTCACTCTGTGCCACCTAGGACAATAGTCTTCTACTGTAACCTCAGGCCAGTCAGAGCCTCATGATGGAAATTGGAAATTGTAGAGAAACCTGTTGTGTTTATAGTATGTGTTTATTCAGTATAGTTGTTTAACTCTAGATCAGTGTGATCCTACAGACATATAGCATTTTGAATGCAACCGTCCTATCTGTTTGTATAGCTATGACTCTATTACTACATTGTCCAAATGAGTCCATCTTGTTTGTGAGACTGCAAGCAAGGACGGAAACTTCTTGTCCACAGGTTTTGTCTGACACTAAATTTGAAATTGCTCACCAATGAATTTTCACTCACATGAGGAAAATAAAAGATAATATGTATGAGTAGTAATTCAATTGAACATACTTCACTCTTATAAAATTTAGCTAATTGCTTTGTGAAATAAAAGGATAAAGATTCTTCTTGAGTCCTTGTTTCCTGGATTTTCTGGTGTATGTACTCCCCACTGGGTGAGATGCCAGTCCATTGCAGGATTACTCATTTTTGCCAGCTGAGTGGACTGGAGCAATGTGAAATGAAGTGTTTTGCTCAAGAATACAATGCACCACCAGGTCCAAGAACTGAAACCACAATCTTATGGTGATGAGTCCAATACTCTGACCACTAAGCCAGGCACCTACCTACACAATTGCTGAATGAAAGAAATGATCAGTTTTTAATTTGACATGTTGATAGTTATGTTCATGAAGAAATGTAATGATGAATTTTCCTTTTGTCTCATGTATTTTCTTTGCATGTGTCCCTCTGTCCTCACTTTTATCCCTTCTTTATTTCTTCTACCTCTTTATCTCCCTATATTTACGTTTCTATGTCTATTTCTATTGCTGTCTGTATCACTTTCTCTATACCTACCTCTGTCTAACTCTATCCCTGCCTCTGTCTTTAATAACTATATTACCATCACAAATCGTTATTCCTATCCCTACCTCTTTATATACTTTTATATCTACCTTCATCTTTTACTCTATACCTCTTTTTACTTTCTTTGTTTTAGTGAGATTTGTTATTTTTTTTACAATATTATTTTTGATTGTTTCTCTTTTTTCTCTTTTTTTTTGTATTTTCTTGAAAAAAGAGGGGAAGAGTTTTTTCCTGATGCTAACACTTTAGGATTGCAGCAACACACTGACTCTGACAAAGCCGTCGATAGAATGGTAAATGATTTGGAGAAGCAGTAAGTTGATTTCTTAGCATTTTTATAACTTTTTGTTATGTTAGCATGGGGTTGATGTGGAGTCCTACCTCAAAATTGATTACCATCCTAGTTACACTAGTTTGGCAAAAATGAACATTAAACAAAAGAATATGTGCAGTGTAAGTTTTGAAAAACAGCAAACAGAGTGAATGTTAACTTCCACATCTAGTGACAGGAAAAACATCATTCTATCCAAGTTGGAAAATATTTCTGGTATTTGTTTGATCATTGCTGTGAATATGGAAACAGTAATAACGTATGGTTCAGGAGGAAAAATGATTGTAAAAATCTTTTCCATTTTTCAGAGCCTCTTTTTTTTTATAAGAGGCTCCAATTATACATGGAGTTGGTGCATGTCACTGCTTAATGATATGTGTTTTCTCTGCTGGATGTACAATCTAAAATTGGGACTAAGTTCATTGATTAAGAACAGGTGTGAAGGAGTTCATAATGGCAAGAAATATATGTATGAGTTTTATAGATTTTAGTATCATAGTAGCATTGTTTTAAAATTTGGTCTTCAGTTAATGTATTTAACCCTTTAGCATGTAAATCGGCCATATCCAGTCCAAATATTCAACCTGTGTTATGTTCAAACCAGCCAGGTCTAACCTCTCATATCCTAAAATGTCATTCTGAAAATAAACAATCACATCATTAAAAGTTATGAGATAATGCACAATTAATACAAAATAATGTGAATAAATAAGCATTACGGTCGACAGAATAATCTGAATGCTAAAGCGTTAAAGCAAGCCAACTTGGTGGACATTCATAGAAGGATTTAAATTTAGTACTTGAATCTAATGAAATATTCTTCATTCATGCAGTGATACAACCAACTGCTTATAGTAGTGAGCAGTGCTATTCATGTTACTCATTGCTGCGAATGGATTGGGAATTTGAGATTTAAGTGTTTTGCTTAAGAATGTAGCATAATGTTTGTGACAAGACATGAGCTGTAAACTCTTTCATTAGTAACCCTAGATTAAGAAAATGAACATTTAAAAGTACAGATAAGAAAGATATTGTAATACAATGAAAGTTCAGTATACACATAGTTTTATTCTGGTTTGCCTTTTTGTTGCATTTCAGGATCAACAAAAGAGAAAAATACAGCCGAAGAAGACCTTACGATGAGGCTGCTGATATTGACTACATCAATGAGAGAAATATGAAATTCAACAAAAAGTTGGAACGTTTCTATGGGAAATATACAGCCGAGATTAAACAGAATTTGGAACGTGGTACTGCTGTTTGATATTCCATTAGCTTGTGCTGGTTCTCTATGCCTTGGTTTCCAGTCGTAATGCTGCAGGTGGTTTTTCTCGAAAGCTGGTTGTTGATTATGTATAGTTCTATTGATGATGCATTTATCATAATTTAACAAAATATTTCATCCTGTGTAATTAGATAGATTGGAAGTGTTAGAAAGCGAACCACTGTAAATAATGAAAGGAAGTATAATTTAATAAAAGTATTGATGAGATTTTATGTACATGTAATTTTTTAGTTGTAGCAGATATACAGTTTCCATCAGGTTAAAGAAACTTTGCAAAAATACAAAAGAAAACAAAAAAACAAAAAAACAAAAAAAAACCCCAAAAAAATAATGAAACAAAGAAAACTATCCAGTTTATGCTGGCTTAGGGAAATGGAAGTAAGTATAAACAAAATTTGATTCATCAGATTCCATTAGATATCTTGGATAGATTCATTATCATGTGAGATTTGATCTTAGGTCTGTAAATCCACAAACTATTTGTCATTTCTCAGTTATTCTGGCATATTGGTGTCACTGTTCTCTTTTCCTGATACCAAGTAAATAGAACCTGGAAACTCTACTGAGCCAACAAAGCAGCCTCTATGCAGTTGTTCAACCTGCTCAAAATAGCAGCCAAATTCCTTGAAACCAAACCTACCATCTTACAGAAGGAAGGTCACATTAGTCAGTGTGATCCTATATACTTCCAAAACAGCAGAATGGTCATGATTAGAATGCCTGTGATCATAGGTCTGCTCAATGAGAGCTGACCTGGAGTTAAACAGCTACAATAACGTACAGTGCAACTCTGTCCTAATGGTTTGTTGCCCAATAAAATTATTCCAAAGAAAAAGAAAAACTGTATCTGGTTTATAAGAATATATTGATATTAAATGGAAATGTGTATCTTTTCACTTCCTTCTGACACCCTGTCTTAGATATTTCTGATTATTTTTCTTCACTATTGATTGTTAATAAATATTTCAGATTTGTATTACTTTAACTCTTTACTTTTAAGAAAATTATATTTTTGTACTATTTAAATTGAAGAAAAATTTTCTTAACATATATTTCAAACATTCATGGTGTATATAGTCAAAGAAATCTTATAATTTTATTTATAATAAATTTGACTACAGAATAAATTACAAATTCAACTGAGAATTTGTAGATACATTTTTCTTTTCTTTTCTTGTCAAATTATTCCAACTTTCATTGGAATGTTAAATTTATTTCTCTTGGGAAACATTGTTCTAGATTTCTTTAAAAGCTAACTACTACAACTTATTTCTTCTAAAAATATATTTAGATATATTAATATCATATTGCTTTTATTTTACATTGTATTTTTGGGAAATGTAAGTTTAATTAAATGATTTTAAGTTAAAATTTTAACAATTTACTAGTTTAATTGTTTTCCTATTCATTATTTTCTAATATGTACTAGTCTTTCAAATTTATCAATAGATAACATGTTAGAAACAGGTGACAGTTGGTGTCAGGAAGGGCATCCAACCATAGAAAACACTGCTTCAACACAAGTCATGTGACTTATGCAAGCTTGGAAAATGGAAAAGTAGTCATTAAAATGATGATGAATAATGAAATTCTTTTAAATAAAACTTGTAATAATTAATACAATCCTAAAATGTATAGGTGTGTAGTAGATGAAATTACCCTGATATAGAATGTAAACGACAACTTTTGTCTCCCCCCCCCAGAGAAAATTCAATTAATATATATTGCACACAAAGAGTAACATATGTCAAAGGTTTTGGTGCATGACTTATGGCCCACATGTAGGTTTAAGGTTTTTTTTTTAAGACAGTGAGACAAAGAACCAATTGAAACAAAATGTAAAGAAATATGATGCTAGTGGTAATGAACATTTTTTAAACACATTTCACTGGATTTAAAACTGAAGCATCACCTCATCATTAAACTTCAGTCTTCTTTTCCTGAAGATTTCTTCAGTTCTTGTTTTTTCTCGTATCTTTTAACTACCAATTAAATGGCAGTGTGACACTTAACAGATATTATCTATTTGCTTAACATGAATATATATCAAAGATGTTATTGCATATGTCAGTTATTGTCCTTTGCTCTCCACTAACTTGTGCTCACTTTGTCTCTAGGATATCATCCAATTTCATTCAAGATTTTTTTTTATGCATAATACTACGATGTTTCAATTTATTTCTTGAAACAGGTCAAAGGAGATACGTTTTATTGCTATGACATCATATTCTCACATAAACAAGAAAAAATTCTTTGTTTCTTTACATAAAGTTTTAGAAGTTAATAGATGCCAGGACATATCATACACAAAAATTAAAAATATATCTTATAGGCGCAAGCATGACTGTGTGGTAAGAAGCCTGCTTCTCAACTACATGGTTCTGGGTTCAGTCCCACTGTGTGACACCTTGAGCAAGTGTCGTCCACTATAACCTTGGGCCGATCAAAGACTTGTGAGTGGATTTGGTAGACGGAAATTGAAAGAAGCCCGTTATATATGTTTAAATATATATAAATATATATATATATTGTACCCCACCACCATCGCTTGACAACCAATGTTTGTGTGTTTACGTCTATTGGCAAAAGAGACTTATAGAATAAATACTAAGCTTAAAAAGAATAAGTTCTGGGAGGCGGGACCGATTGCTCCGACTAAAAACTTTTTAAGACAGTGCTCCAGCATGGCCGATGCCAAAATGATTGAAACGTAAAAAAAATAAAAGAATATCTTTGGTGATGTGAAAGGTTAATTATAAACAGTTTTAATGATGAAGCCGCTTTCATCGACATAATTTTTCATTTCTAATATCCTGCAACTTACTTTACCTATCTTCTGTCACATTGCTCATCAGTGTTATCAGGCAAGACGTTGTAGATTGAAGAAAGCAGCAAAAGTGAATTACTCTGTTCGTAATTCTGAACTGAAGATATAAGACATTCAATTGAAAGAAATATACGAACTCTATAAAGGGAGACAACGCGTGGAATGTTCAAGTGAGATAACTCATATAAACAATTTTGTTTTTCGAGGCAGTTTTATTTATTTATCTTTTGTCCTTTACATATTTCAGTCGTTGGACTGTGGACATACTGGAACCCGACCTTGAAGAAATTTAGTCAAAGAAAACGACTCCCAGCACTTATTTTTTTAAAGCCTGGTCGTGATTTATCAGTCTCTTTTATGTATGTACATACATACCTACGTACCAACGTGCGTACTTTCACACGTACATACGTACAAACATATCTACGTACCTACGTACGTACACACATAGGTACGTACATACATACGTACATACCTAAGCACGTACGTACGTACATACCTACATACGTACGTACATATATACCTACATACGTATTTAGGTACGTACATACCTACGTATATAGGTACGTACATACCTACGTACATACGTACGCACGAACATACATAACTACGTACGTACGTATGTATGTACTTACGTACGTACACCCATACGTACGTATGTACATACGTACCTACGTACAAATATACCTGCGTACATATATACGTAACTACGTACGTAGTACATACGTACCAACGTATG
>NC_068982.1:35846412-35847390 GCF_001194135.2 Octopus bimaculoides | reverse complement strand
TACGTACGTACATACGTAAGTACGTACGCACGTACATACTTACGTACGTACGTACATACCTACGCACGTACATGTATACCTACGCACGTACGTGCATACCTACGCACGTACGTACAAACCTACGTACGTACAAACCTACGTACGTGCAAACCTACGAACGTACAAGCCTACCTACGTTGTATCTACGTACGTACCTACGTACGTACAAACGTGCATACATACGTACGTGCGTACATACATACCGACGTAGGTACGTAAATTAATACATACGTACGGACGTACGTACATACATAACTACGTACGTAAGAATGTACATACAGGCCTACGTATGTACGAAAGTACGCACATACACACCCATGTACGTACATACGTACCTACTTTGTACGTACATACATACGAACGTGCGTACATACATACAAACGTACGTACGTCCGTACGTACATACATACGTACGTACGTACATACATACGTACGTACGTACATACATACGTACTACGTACATATCTAATTATATATGTACGTTTGTACGTACATAGCTACGTACGTACAGACGTACATACCTACGTACGACATACGTACGTACATAACTACGTACGTAAGTACTTATGTAAAAACATAATTACGTACATACGTACATACATACCAACGTACGTACATGCATACAAACCTACGTTCGTACGTACATAACTACAAACTACAAACATACGTACCTACGTACCAACGTACGTACATACGCACGTACCTACGTACGTAACTACGTATGTACATACATACGTGTGTACGTACATGCGTGCGTAAGTGCGTACTTACCTACGTACGTACATAGATACCTACGTACAAACGTACGTACAAAACATACCTACGTATGTATGTTAGTAAATACGTACATACCTACGTACATACGTACGTACATACCTACGTACGTACCTACGTACCTACGTACCTACGTAACTACGTACTTACCTACGTACGTACGTA
>NC_068982.1:35843363-35846312 GCF_001194135.2 Octopus bimaculoides | reverse complement strand
TTCGTCAATTTCTTGAAAATGGGGTTATAACCCCGAAATATTGAATACAATGTTAGTCTACATTAATTCACATATTTGTTTTCTCGTGATTTACCTTGCGTTTACTTCGCAGTGTTTTGGCCTTACCCACGATCTTTTATACGATATATTCTACTCAATGCTTCAAAGTAATTATTCCATTATATATATATATATATATATATATATATATATTGGGTGGGGGAAAGTTAGTAGGCATTAAAAATTGGTGATAACATTCATATTCCTTTTACAAATTTATTGAAAGAAATGAATCTTCATATTTCAACGTAAGCACCAGTGTCGTCGACCAATTTTCTCAAATGGCAAAGGATAGAATGAACAACCTTCTGAAGGACGTCGTCTGCGATATCATTGAGAACTTCCTGAATCCGTGTCTCAAAGTCCTGTGTGCGAGATTTTGTCTTGTACACCTCTTTTGTGTAACCCCACAGGTAAAAACCTCATTGAATAAGATCTGGCCTCCTTAGAGGCCATTCATGAGGTCCGCGTCGTCCCATCCGCTGGTCGGGATGTGGTTGGACGGCTCCTTCTTCTATCGTTCACAGAGCCCATGGTCATCAACTTTGCATGACAACTTTTTATTGTCTCCGGACATAGTGTCGCATGCTTATCTTTCTCTGAACCAAAACAATGGAATTCCACACTTCGTAGCGTGCTGCTATCTTAGCTCGCTCTTGAACAGTCAAGCGACTGGCCATCTGGAAAATAAGAACTAAGACAAAAAAGAAAGAAATCCTCATTAGTGTTGTCTGTTTAAAAAATGTTTTCGTCATGACTTCAGTGATACTAGAAATTCTATAAGCAATTTCTAATGCCTAGTAACTTTCCACCCACCCTGTATATGTGTATATATCTAGGTGTGCTTGTCCCCGCACCACTGCTTGTCCCCGCACCACTGCTTGACAACCGGTGTTGATGTGTTTACACCCCCATAACCTAGTGGCTCGGTAAAGAGCGCGCGCGCGCGAGCGAGAGAGAGAGAGAGAGAGAGAGAGAGAGAGAGAGAGAGAGAGAGAGAGAGAGAGAGAGAGAGAGAGAGAAAGAGATAGATAGATAGATAGATAGATAGATAGAGAGAGAGAGAGAGAGCGATAGAATAAGTACAAGGCTAAAAAAAAGTCCTGGGGTCGATTTGTTGGACCAAAACCCTTCAAGACGGTGCCCTAGCATGGCCGCAGTCAAATGATTGAAACAAGTAAAAGAATAAAAGAATATATATATGTACCATATGTAAATTTAAAATAAACTTATTTTTTGCTTATTTTGCTTATTCTCGGACAATTATAACAAATAATCATTAACTCATTTCTTACGGAAACTACTTATTAATTTTAATTGTAATCTAAAAAAAAAAAAAGAAAAGAAAGTCTACAAAAAATCCCTGGCTCTCTTTTATTTTATTTCGACTTTATATTTAGCACGCCGGGCGAAATGCTTAGCAGCATTTCGTTTGTCTTTATGTTCTGAGTTCAAATTCCGCCGAGGTCGATTTTGCCTTTCATCCTTTCGGGGTCGATAAATTAAGTGCCAGTTGCGTACTGGTGTCGATCTAATCGACTGGTCCCCTCCCCTAAAATTTCGGGCCTTGTGCCTTGAGTAGAAAAGAATATTTCGGTTTTATTTTTAAGTGCTTAATTTTAAAGCTGCAGATGTTTAACATAAAAATGATAATGTTATATAAATTTAGAACATTAAATTTGTTGTTTGTAAGATTCTTCTAAAGTCTCCCCCTTTTTTTTTGTGCCTCAAAGAATCATCAATATCGTCACGTTTCTATAGTCTAAGCGCAATTTTCCAATAATTGTATTCGATTGTTTATAAAAGTTCTGATGCAAGGGAACTAATAAAGTAAAACATGATCTAAGGGAAATAAGCAAGAATGAACTAATGTATCTAACGCAAGCTTATATTTTAATAATTGTGAGGATTTCAAAAATCAGCACTCCATATACACTCGCCATTGATACAATGTTCGGGCTGCTCATAGAAGGAAGCTTTAATCAACAAGTGTTGATTAGCTGTAATTCGGTGGATTGCGTCATTCGGAAGTTATGTAATTTGACAAATAACGGTGGATCTCTTACGATATGAAACGTCGACATTGATAGGCTGTTAGATTACTATACAGCTTTGTTAGTGGGGATTCTCAATATTTGTCGAAAGTTAATACTATCATTTTATGGATGAAAGGACTTTTCCTCTAATCAAAGGTCTTTTTTTTTTATCTATAAAATGATGAGAAAATGACCGAGTCGAATTAGTATGGTGAATTTATTGTCTAAATATCAAGTAAAGACTTATTTTCTCTAGTCAGAGGTGGGGAGGCCTTAACTGTGGGGTGATTCTAGGAGCGGGGTGAAGGTGAAAGGAATCTTTTTTCGCCTTAGGACATGAGACCCATTTTTGTTGATATATAATGGACTGGAAAGTGTAGGTGATCCGTCAGATAAAGTGCCCTATGATCAACCGAGTGGATGATGTCTTTCATATGCATTATGTTGTGTCAGTGGTTTTAGCATTTTACTTTCAACAATCGTGTTCACATGGCTGGAAGTTGATATAAATGGGTGATACAGAATTCCATGCTGTGAGTTGTGGTTATCGTTTACCACTCTAAGCAGTACTTATCGACGGGGAACTCTGCGTCAAAGGTATTCTACTAAAATATGTTAGCTACTATTCAGGGAGAAATATATTCCTCATCAACTTATCACCATCGCAATAAATTTATAAGTTCTGGCCTAGTCATTATTGCTGTTTACTTTTTTGTCGAGTTGACCTTTAATCAAAGACATTCCTTCCGTGACCATCCAAGACTACATTATCCAATGTAGCATTTCTTTATTTCAGACACCAAGCTTTGATTTGATATATATATATATATATATATATATATATATATATATA
>NC_068982.1:35842307-35843339 GCF_001194135.2 Octopus bimaculoides | reverse complement strand
GAGAGAGAGAGAGAGAGAGAGAGAGAGATAGGGAGAGAGAGAGATAGGGAGAGAGAGAGAAAAAGAAAGTTTGTTGCTTTTTCTAAGAGGCCAAGCGATCACAACATAGGAGACCTCTCGTTGACTGTTGTGAACCACAAAAGTCCTCGTACTGGCATGTATACATACACACACATATATATACATGAATAATTATATACATACAAACATACGTGCTGAAATACATGCATACATACTGCAAACAATCATATGCACGTTTATACAAACATACACACGTAAATATATTCGCATATTCGCACATATATATATATATAAATATATATATATATATATATATATATATATACATACATATACATATATATAATACGCACATACACGCATATACACATATACATACACACATACACATACATACATACGCACGTATATTAAAATCTACAGACGTACGTGCTCATATACATACACACATGCATGCATACACATACATACATACATACACATACATGCATACACACACGTACGTAGATACATACATACATACATACATACATACAATCAATTGAATCGACATTAACCTCTTCCTCAGACATTCTCTTCAGCATATCATTTACTGCATATTGGAAGACTGCAAGGCAATATCAATCAACATCAGCAGAATTTTAATTCGGAACCAAGATGAACGAAATTAGATACTGCAATGCATTGCAGCCGACACCCTACAATCTCGGCCGTACTCTCCACCTTCCATAGTGTAATACGATCAGTATTACACTTTTAGAAAGTTATTTCGAACTGCAGCAACCGACCAATACAATAACTGTTGCTGCGGTAATTGTATCAACAGGTCAATATACTAAAATAAATGTTACATATTTCAATATCGGTTTACAAAATTTATAAATCATGCAGAATATATGAAATTGCATTATAAGTGACATTTAACTGGTTACATACACACACATACATGAATGCATATGTGTATATATGTATATGTACATAACAATATATATATATATATATATATATATA
>NC_068982.1:35825068-35837118 GCF_001194135.2 Octopus bimaculoides | reverse complement strand
GCATACATACAAATATACAAACTATAAACATTCAAAATAATCTGATAAGCTTGTCCTACCTTGGTTTTGTTTTCCTTTTCCCTTAATTTATATATATATATATATATATATATATATAAGATGGCTTCAGTACCTGATATGTTGCATATGGATATGGATATGGTCACTCATTTTTATGATGGAGATAGTACGCGAACATCGCATATGAAAAGAGTCAAGCTGGTTGATGTTTTGTCGGTACAGGGTCCATGATTCAGCATCATAAAACAATGATGTTAAAATCACCAATTTGTATACATCGACTTTCACCTTCAACGATACGTCGTGGCTGTTCCATAGCTTGTGATAAAGCTACCAGAAGGGAAGCTAGCCTTCCCGATTC
The DNA here is from genome assembly GCF_001194135.2 of Octopus bimaculoides. Classification (NCBI taxonomy): domain Eukaryota; kingdom Metazoa; phylum Mollusca; class Cephalopoda; order Octopoda; family Octopodidae; genus Octopus; species Octopus bimaculoides. The sequence goes on along the minus strand of NC_068982.1, from coordinate 35,836,736 downwards.
TGGAGTCGATTTTTTTATCCATCATTGGACATAATGGAACCAAGATAAGTTTTAGAGGAAACAGTTTTTAATGTTTTCCCATCAACATATACAGTAGGGACAACAGCAGAAGGATGGTCACGAATGGGCTGATGGACAAGTTCAGTTTTCTTGATGCTGATGGTCAGACCAAAAGCCTTCGTTGCATGCGAGAAGTTATTTAGAATGCATTGCATATTCTCAAGAGTGTGTGCTACAAGTGCACAATCGTCTATGAAGAACAAATCTCGAACTGTTTGCACCAAAGTCCTAGCTTTTGCTTTGAAGCACTGTTCGTTGAACGAACCATCACCAGTTCAGTATTCAAACTTTACTCCTTAAACACCTTCAAACGCTGCTTCCAGCATGACAGAGAAATATATAGCAAATAAGAGCAGTGTAAGAACACGTCTTTGTTTTGTCCCATTTGAGACTGTGAATGAATCGGACACTTTTCTGCTAGTTCTGACAGAAGCTATTATCCCTTGATGGAAATAAATGATGACATTGAGCATCTTTTCGAGAACACCTAGCTTTCTAAGGGCAACCCAAAGAGCATCCCTAGATACGGTGTCGAAAGCTTTGGTTAGATCTACAAAAGTGACAAAAAGGTTTCGGTTATGCTCACGAGTCTTTTCCTGTAATTGCCTTAGGCTGAAAATGATATCCACTGTGCCTCTACCAGCCCGAAAGCCACACTGAAATTCAGGCAACACTAAGCTGGCAAGGGTATCGTTGAGTCTGTTTAAGATAACCCTTCCAAGGATCTTCCCGGCAACACACAAAAGAGAGATACCTCTATGATTGTCACGTTCACATTTATTGCCTTTGTGCTTATAAAGCTGGACAATAGAAACGTCTTTAAACTCCTGTGGGATTGATCCTGATTCCTAGATTAAGGAGAAGAGTTCACATAATTTGTTCAGCAGGAGATTGCTACCATATTTACATATCTCAGCTGGTATGCTATCGTCCCCAGATGATTTTCCATTCGTGAGCTGTTTTATGGTTTTTTATATTCCGAACGCCCTGTGTATATAGTCCCAAAATAAAGAAAACACAAAGACGAGGTGAAAGAACAACAAATAGGGTGTATTAAATGGACATTCAGGAAAAATGGAAGAAGGATATATGCATGTAAATACATACATACATACATACATACATACATACATACATACATACATACATACTGCATATTTACATGCATACATACTTCCGTACATACATTACATCCACACACACACATACACATATGCAATAACCATCACGATAAGATTCTGCTAATATCTTAGTATAACCACCTCCATCAAGAAAGCACTCGCTGGAGCCTCTGCATGGTCACACAACCTACTGAAAATAGCAATAAAATAACACTCAAATCATATTCTACCGTCGTAAAAGGGGAGAAAGCATTAAATAATGCGCCTACACATTAATTTCTGAATAAAGACGGTAAGTTCACAGCTGGGATATCTATTATAAGGTCTGCTAACAACAAGCATGAAAACAAGCATAACCACAAGCATCATCATTATATTCGCTCCTGCCAGTCACTTTCCCCTCTACAAAATCCCCACCACCAATAACCACAGGTGTTAAGAAGGCAAATCAAGTAAAATAACTTCAACAAAGGATTGAAACCCTATCGCAGTCTCGCTTTTGGCAAGTCTTCACTTGTTGCCCTACAACATTCTTCACATATCAACTGTAATATTGATACCATGAAGTTGGTTATGTGGGTGTGTTGATGGTTTGTTTAATACTCTACACGTTATCGAATACTTTAGAGGCTTTGGTATTTACAGCAACGCTTTGTTGGATAAGAGCCGGATTTGTCGAAATGCAATGTGGAACGTATAAGATGTAATCGCGTGCCAAAATACAATTTGATTCATTTGCTCTGTTGCTTCGTAAATATTTTTGCAAGGTTAACTGGAAATTTATATCATAGTTTACATTCCTTGCAAATATGTGCTACATTTCCTGACGGTTAATAATATATAAAAGTAGCAGTGAGTGACTGTTAAAGACATAGCAAGAGAGCAAAGTTCGTAGTTTTAAATCAGACCTATGTGTTTCCAACTGGTATTGTGTTAAATACTGAAATGGTGAAGTCGAGCAAATCCAGTTACTAAAGCGGTATTGTAACTGTCAGTGGAGCACCAACACTGCCTCGCCTCAGTTTATTTCATAGCTTAACTGTTAACAAGGGTAAAACAAGTTGTTGAATGTCGGACTAAGTATTAATCAGTTCACACTTGCGTTAAAAATATCTTTTTTCTTAGGAAGGAGGAAAGAATGTGAGAATGGATATAGGACAAAAGAAAAGAGAATATAATTAGGTGCTTTTTTGGAGGTGAACTTTCTTAGGAAGAAAATTTTAAAAAGTCTTGAGTTAGAAGATTTTAAAGAACCTATAGATATGCATAAAGGTAAGTGAACCACTATTTTAGGGATAAGGTTTTTGAGATAACTTTTAGGAGAGGCAGTTAAAACTGTCCTACATTAGAGCATCATTATGACACATCTAATAAGCTGACCTGCCAACTTTGTTGTTCTAGACTGAAGGAGACAACTGTAACAGTACTTTGAATACACACTACTAAATATTGTTTGTCACAACTGACTAGTTTGCAGAATGCAGTCGGGTCGTTTGGAAATTCGCTTTGCAATAAAATGTTGTGTTGAACTGGGCGAAGATATTAAAGAAATTTATGAAGTGCGCCAAACTCCTTATGGATTAACTTTTTCACTGGCACATGTGGTTCAGAGACGGTTGAGAGGAGGTAAGAGACTATGAGTGGTGTTGGAGGGAGATGGACGTCAAAACATAGTGCTGGTTGAGAAAATTCGCAGTTTTCTGGTTGAAGATCGTTGAGTATTTCTTAAAACACAATAAGCATATAGTCGAGTTGCTGTGGCAATTGAACACAGAATTATTCATGAAGATCTAAACATGCGTAAAATTTGTGCAAAGTTTGTTGATAGGGTGTTCAGTGACGAGCATACTGGTAAACAACTACTTCAAAGAGATGGGCATCGAAGCTGTCCCTTACCCTCCCTGCAGTCCCGACCTTGCTGCCTGTGACATTTGGTTGTTCCCCAAGCTGAAGAAGAATCTCGGACAGTCGTTTTGAAAACACTGAAAAGATGAAGGAGGCTGTGATAAGGGTTCTGGACTCTTCACTTTGGAGGACTTCAATGGGGCTTTCACGAAGGGGCCAGAGCGTTACAACAAGTATATTGAAGTCAGAGGATCCTAATTTGAAGGCAATTAAAGTTTTGTACTTCTTTGAAATTAATAGATGTTTCTTCTGGAAAAGTCTTAAAACTTCTGGAATGCATTTTGTAAATGTTAGGACTATGGAATCATCACTATGCGAGCGGTAGAATACAAGTGGTAGACATTTCAACTTGTAATCAGACACAGTATTGACTGGGCCAACTGAGCTCACAGTACTAATCCTGACTACTAATCTTAATTTTTGTGTTGTTGCCATTAATATTCTAGGTCGATTCATCAATTCTGTTCCATTTTCAGATGTTTTGTATTATTTAGTTGAAGTAAATTAATATTTCTTCCTAATTTGGGCACAAGGCCAGCAATATTGAGGAGAGGGTGTAAATCGATTACATCGACCTTGAACTTGACTGACACTTTATTTAATCGATCCCTAAAGGATGAAGAAAAATGGTGACTTCAGCGAGATATGAGCTCAGAACGTAAAGAGCACGAAAAAATTACGCTAAGCATGTTGTCCGACACTAAACGATTCTGCCATCTCGTCATCTTGATTAACATTGATTTCAAATTTTGGTAGAAGGCCAGCAATTTCTGGGAGATGGGTAAGTCAATTACAACGATCCCAATGCTCAACTGATACTTATTGTATCGACCCCGAAAGGATGAAAGGCAAAGTCGACCTCGGTGGAATTTGAACTCAGAACGTAAAGACGGACGAAATGCCATTAAGCAATTTGCCTGGCGTGCCAATGATTCTACCATCTCGCCGCCTTCGCCTTGATTAATATTTATTAATATTTATTAATATTAATCAAGGCGAAGGCGGCGAGCTGGCAGAATCGTTAGCGTAGTGGCATTTCGTCCGTCTTTACCTTCTGAGTTCAAATTCCACCGAGGTCGACTTTGCTTTTCATTCCTTTCGGGGTCGATAAAATAAGTACTAGTAGAGCACTGGGGTCGATGTAATCGACTTACACCCTCCTCTGAAATTGCTGGCCTTCTGCTAAAATTTGAAACCAATATTAATAGATATTAAGAAAGTTCGTGAAATGTTGAAGGAATTGTTGGAGTAGAGAGTGTAACTTACGACTTTCGGATACTGTCCACTTCCTGTACTGTCAGCCAAGCAAACAACTTTTCTTGTACCCTCTTCATCAATTAAATATCATTAGCATACCATGAAAACTCCCAACTAAAATGCTCACCAATTTATCTATACAACAGACCAGCATTCATAGGATGTGAATACGAAAGAGTCTTGCGGGTACACGTTGTGCCATGGTGCATTATGACAAGGAGCTTTCGATCCAAGAAATGAAAACTGGACGGACACCATAAACAGGTAACTTAAGCAGACCCAGCATTGTTTTCATCGAAGTTCTCCCGGACGAGAAATCGCCGGTGATTGATGTAGAGAAACTAAGGAAGGAAAGAGAGACTCCAAGCGATGCAGAATGTGAGTAATAACTCTTCTTCCATCATCCTTTGTGATGATGGAAGTTGTTTTTTTGTTGCATATCCTGAAACTATGATCATCCTGACAATCTGATGTGTTTTTTAATGGTTTGATTGAAAGAAGATTTTTTTTTTTGCCATTTTTAGCCGTATAGTGTAGTATTTCTCAACCATTTTTTTGTCTATGAACCCCTTTGATTCCTATTTTACCCTCATAACCATTCGATGTTTAAAAAATCTTATTATATTTTTATAATTAAATATTATAAGGAATTGTGTTAAAAATTGTTAAAATGTTTTGTGTATTGCAGAAGTAAAACCAATTCATTGTACATAAATTTTAGCAAATAAAATCTTACATGTACCGCCAGGGGTCGTATGGACTCCGGTTGAGAACCACTGATATATCGTTGACTTGGATTGGAAGAATTTTATCACGTGATTACTGTGTACGTCGTAGTGAGGTTAGAGACGTGGACACAGTTGAGCAGAGTTGGCTACATGCAATGTGGAGCTAGCTAATAAGTAAATGCAAATATGAAAAGTTTTCATCAGGAATATTGCTATCAGAATCTTCTTTATTGAGAAGTAGTGGGTATATTCCGTAAAGTTCATAGGAAGCCTTTTTGCAAGGAATAAAAGGAAGCTGGGGATAATTTTGTAGGCGTGAGAGCTTGCATGCAATGGGCATAGACATGCTTTGCTATTCTTACGTCATTTCCCGTAGACCGCTATTGTTCTTGAGAGAACACGGGCATTTGTACATTCCATTCCCTTTTTTTTTTCAAATGTGTGGTCTTTTTAATGTATTCTATATTCTTAAAAACGGCAGGAGCGAGCTTTGTAAAGAAAAAAAAAGGCGAGTCAAGCGAGAGAGATCGTTTCAGTAGAGAATATTTTACTTGATCTGTACCATTAATGCAAATGAGAAAATCATGAACTCCACAGTATCACATTTCCGTTTATCCTACACAAATGAAATCGTTAAACACTTGTTTTAAGGCTCAAGATCAAGAAAGTAGCACAAGAGAGATTTAGTCATCTGAATCGACCCAAATATATCACTGGTAATAATTCTATTGGCTCCTGAAGAACGAAAGGCGGGTTGTGTGTAAGTAACTAATCGTAACAGCCTCAATTCAGAACATTGGCAGCCGCCATGGTTTTTTTGTTATTCATAAATGATTTGTAATTCAGACGTTGAGTTTTATGTTAAGTAAATCTTCTCACATAAATATTGACAGGGTTTTAGCAACATTTGCTGTGACAATTACAGTTGCAGTTGTACGAATGTGGAATAGGCAACGTTAGCGTTTGTTAAAATATTCAAAGAAAAGCATAAACACAGCTTCTGTTCTTACAGGATATTCTCACCCTGGACTTAAAAGAAGGAAAAAGCATTGGGATTCGAGGGAGGTAGCTTTACTAATGGTGCTTCGTGGTGGTAGAGACAGCTGGGGAAGCGCAACAATGGTGATGTATGTGTGTGTGTGTGTGTGTGTGTGTGTGTGTGTGTGTGCGTCTCTGATTTATGTATGTATTTATGTGTATGAATGTAAAAATGTCCGATTTGTCTACAGCATTCATAAGCATATATTGATGTAAATATTTAAGTATGCATATATGTGTATGCGTGTGTGTGTTCTTGTGCGCATGTACGTGTGCGCATGAATACACACACACACACACATATACACACACTAACACACATGTATAGGCATTCAAACACTTATATTTGTGTGTATATATATGCGTGTGCTTGTGTAAGCAGGTATGCATACATGCATTCATACACATCTATTTATACACACATTCATACACACGTTTATACTCGATCAACTGTACTCATGCGCATTGAGTGAAATATATATAATAATATGATATAATACGTTGTAAATGAAACATCGCTACTTTATGATATAGACGCTGTAACAAGTTTAGTAGGAGAGCTTAAATCAGCGTCAACATCAATACCATGTACTCGGATCACCTTGAAACGAAATGAATCGCTGATCTGGGACTCATGCAAATAGAGTGAAGTCTGTTTGTTGATGTGCTGTGGCGTAACTTTTAATTCGCAATTTAATACACGCGCGCACACACGCACACACACACACACACACACACACACACACACACACACACACACACACACACACACACACACACACACACACACACACACACACACACACACACACACACACACACAAGCACCTATATATATATAGTAGAACTTCTGTCTGAAGAAGTGTCCGGTGTTGATTATGCATGCTGCACTCATAAGATGCATCAATGCATTGCATTTATTGTGTGGCGTCATTTAATTATTGAATATTGAAACATACGTAATGGATGTAATAAAGAAATGCAAAAATACACGCGCATGTTTTTTTCTTCTCATTATATACATACATACATACATACATACATCTGATTGACTGATATTTATACTTACATACACACACACATATAAATAAATACATAGATATAATGGAAATGCTATCACCTCAGGCACAAGATTTGGCTTGATTCATAAATTGGATATGTATTCATATGTATTCATATAGCCAAATCTTGTGCTTGGAGCGATAGCATTTCTATTATAGGCCTGTCTTTACAAGTCATCAACAAAATGGGGCTGCAAAAACCGGGGATCTTAATCGGGGAGGAGCAGAAGCGAAACAACCTCGTGGTAGATTTGCGCTTGTACTTTAAAAGTTGGTATGAATTCTTCTTCTCTGATAATGCCGGATCCAATGGAAGTCATTTGGAAAGCTGAGTTATACGGTTATTGATGTTCTTCACTCAGCTGGCAAAAATGAGTAGTACCTGTATTTCAAAGGGTCAGCCTTGTCACACTCTATGTGACGCTGAATCTCCCAGAGAACTACGTTAAGGGTACACGTGTCTGTGGAGTGCTCAGCCATTTGCACGTTAATTTCACGAGCAGGCTGTTCCGTTGATTGGATCAACTGGAACTCTCGTCGTCGTAACCGACGGAGTACCAGGGATGCTCTTCACAAAATGGATAGATTCTTTAGTAACAGCCTTAAGAAGTTGTTTAGAGGCTCTGGTGGATCAATAATAACTAGTAGATTAACATTTGCCATTTAAACAGCACATTGCATTTGTTTCTTCTTTCCATTTCTTAGCCAAGAATGTGCCAATTTTGTATATAAAAACCAATTAAAAACTATTTTTTCAGAAGCATAGACTTGTCTAGGATCATAGTTGAAGGCACTCCTTTTCCGTAACTCATATGTATATAGCTGGTATCTAACCCCTGCTTTTGCTTTTTGAGCTTTCTGTCTGACATGGCGCTGTTATTGGGTTTTATGGTGCATATGTGCAGCCAGTCTCGTAGCATTTAGTTGAAGGGGTTTTCTTGATGTTATGAATGTGAGGCTGCGTATGAATGATATGATAACACCGTGTAAACATTTAACAGGAACTTTTATTTCATCCCACAAGTAAAATTTTCAGGTTGGTCATGAATTAGAAAATTTCCACAGAAGTCATCACAATTGAAAGTATAGTTCTGCAGCATTCATAAATTGTTAATTACAAACACTCTGTACTGGAGCTTGTCAAGATAGAAAAAAATATACACATTACATTCATATCGGCCAACTATAACGACATATCCAGGTTGAACAGAAGTTGTTAAAACAACTATTATAAATGATAAGAGAGTGTGTAGAGCTGGACCGCAGGTTTCCATACAGTGAAAGTTGGCGCTAAAAACAAGCCTTTATATAACAATTGTACCGAGATGTTCCAGAAAGATCTACAAGAATCTATCACGTTGAGTCTGGCTGCTGATTGGTCAATAACTCGACTTTTCAAGTAAACAAGGTTGTGCTGTGTTGAGACTTAAATTTCGCAATCTGGCGACTCGGTTTCAACTCTTGCTACAAGGGCCAGCATGCCGTTCATTTGGCGTCTCCAATTGTCTTTGGACAATCTGACTAGTACTATTCTGTCATCTTCACTAATAGTCTCAAGATTTCTTCGAGCTGCACTACCGGTAGTATTAGCTTAAACTCATCTGTTTCTACCGCCCTCAGAGTACACTTGAGTTTAGCAGCTGAATACGTTGACGTTTGGTTTCATCTTTTCGGAGACATAATTGATGAAAACAAATAATTGAAAAAATTAACTTTAAGCGAATATTGTTTTCTGATTTACCAGGGATGAAAAAAATTTTTATAAAAAAAAGGAAGATCAAGAAGCTACGATGTTCTTGAATGAAATTATGACTGTCTACTTCTGACGCGTGGCTATAAATTGTAAAAGAGAAATTGTAAAAGTGTGATTTCAAGAAATGTAAGATTATAAGAAATTGACTGACAGAACGTATGGAAATGTGTATAAAGATGGTGTTTTTTCAGATATTTTTTCTCGGCAAAATCGGGATAACGGTGATCTGACTAAGAAATGGGCCCCACGAGGTGGAGTCGCCGCTGCAGCGAGTGCCGTTGACCATTCTTTGCGGTAACGCCATCGCGGGCATAATCGGGAGGCTCGGCTGAGCACGCAATTTGTTCCGGGGGTGTGTGGCCATTTCCCCCTCCCACTCCACCTTTTGCTGCTTTGCATCCCTAAGTTTTTTTCTCTTTCTGTTTCTTTGTTTCCTTGTAATTAAATCGTGATTCAAAAAGTATTAGCGATTATCTTAAATACAATTATAAAAATAAAAACATTTTTTAAAAGATAAAATAACTTTTGATGTCATACGTACAAAGTCGGTGGTAAATTATTTTGAGTAGCAATTAGCGTTGAGAAAGAGAAAGAGAGAGAGATAAAGAGAGAGCATATCATTATTGAAAAATAATAAGGAATGGAAAAAGGGAATCATAAAGAGCAAGAGGAGAAGTAGCAGGGAGGAACAAAAGATTCTCACACAAAAATGACAGTAGGGAAGACACTCGAACATATACACACATAAACTTTACACACGCCCCCCCCCCCCCTGGAATTGTGTTTTTGAAGTACCTAAAATGTCGATAAGCTGGCAGAAACGAGAGCGCGCTGACCAAAATCTCATACAGTGTTACCTTAGTTTTCATTTTGCATGTTCAAATACCGGTCGGGGACCAACCGATTTTACTTTTCCTATTCGTTAAATAAACAGAATAAATATCAGTATATATTCATACCGATTCAACCAATTATAGCTTCTTTCTTTGCACCCTTACCGTCTCCTCCTCAAATAAAAAAACGATATTATGAATAGTGACAAGAAATAAACATTTAGTAACATGGTCTTTACATTTTTATGAAATAAGCTAATACCAATCTGAGAAACCTTATCAAATACTTTATATATTGTTCATATATCCATTTTAGAAATAGAGTTATTAATATTTCTAAGTCTCTCTAAAGGAGACTACGGCAGCGGTACTGGATATTAATAATTATCGCCAAGCCAACATGGCAGTCCCAAATATATGACGAATGCTAATCCACGGTAGCATTCGTCCTATATTTGGGACTGCCATGTTGACTTGGCGATAATTATTAATATCCATTTTAGTTCTCTCTCAAACAGATGAGAACGAAAAAAGAAAAACATTCTCGTTCTCATCTGTAGTTAAAGACGAATCTGTACAATTTCAATTATAATTAAAAATTCCCGAGTACAATGTAGTTTCCATTAATCGTTGTTGGGTGCTTATAACAAATTCTAATGTTAGAGCTGGCTAGTAGCAACGGTCATGGTATTTATTTTACATGTATAATCTTGGTGTTCTCATATGATTGAGAAGAAGTATGCAGTTTATAAGAAACTGCGCTTATTAGAAAACCTGTTTATTTTTATTTTCATTTATTGACTTATTTTTAAAATTTTGGTTTCGAGGCGTTTCAGTAGCCTTAGAAAGTCCGAATATTTAATCTTGTTTTTATATTTATTGAATCTCAGCTTATTAATTTTCAAACTTGCGCAATTTCATTTTACGTAATCCGCGCAAAGGAAACACATAATTCGATGTAATATGTGTGTGTGTGTGTGTGTGTGTGTGTATGCATAGATGTATGTATGTATGTATGTATGTATGTATGTATGTATGTATGTATGTATACATGTATGTATGTAATTTCCAGCCGAGGGTCATGATTTTGGAAAGATTAATTATATAGAATTCAGAAAACAAGAGGAAGTAATTTAGAAAAATGACATTCAGGCAATCTATTGTTTTAAACCTTCGCATATGGCTGTTGTTCGAGAAAAACTGCCCAAAACTAAATTAAATGGTCGATCATCAGACAAATAAGTGACTAAAAATAAGAAGACTTAAGACTGAAATCAATAGAGAGAGAGAGAGAGAGAGAGAGAGAGAGAGATAGAGAGAGAGAGAGAGAGAGAGATAGAGAGAGATAGAGGGAGTGAGGGAGAGGGAGAGGGAGAGGGAGAAAGAGAATGGGTGAAATAGAGTTAGAGAGAGAGTGAGAGAAACAAATAGAGGGGAAAGCCATCAGATTTATCCGTTAAATTATGTTGGCGCATATATTATGTTTTGTTGGTGCATTGCACTTTCGCCTAAACACTTTTGTAATGAATATCAAGTAGGAATTGAAGGGAATATCCAAAGAATAATGTTTTAAACTTCAACAAGGATGCTTTTTTTGAAACTTTGATTTGGAAAACACAATTGTTAAATTAAAACGAACTGTAAAAAGTGCATTATTATTGCATTCGATTCTCTTCTAATAACTTCGACCAAGTCTAGAAGGAACGGAGCACTCCTCCCACCCAGCCAACCAGAAAGACGCAGGTAGGTGAAGGAACCATTATTCGGTCGATAAAACGCTAAAAATAGCAGTCAAATTCCCCCTAAAATCACTATATATATATATATATATATATATATATATAAACAATAATAACTATATAATGATATATATACTCTGATTAAGGCGATTAAATATATATATATATATATA
>NC_068982.1:35817108-35824740 GCF_001194135.2 Octopus bimaculoides | reverse complement strand
TATATCCTACTACCTTTTCTCATTCTTTTATTTTTATTGTATTTCTTCTGATGAAGGATTTGCATCCGAAATGTCAATACAAGCTCATTCTCTTCTTTTTAAGCGTTAAACAAATACATTTGCTAAAACTGTGTTCCTACCGTGTTGTTTTGTCTTTATGTTCATTGTTGAAGACATGTATATCTTACTTAACATGGAAATGCTGTAAGAAAGCCACAATACTGCAGTATACGTCTTGAGAAATCATCCCGTAGAGACATATAACAGTAGTATACGAGACGTGAAACAGTAGTATACGAAAAGTTTCTAGTAGCGGCAGAGGAACTGTTTAATTCCCTGATTTTTGCATATCTTCGCGTCATCGGTAGCAAGTACTCACTATAAACTGCATACATAGACAAAGCTCCTCTCTTCTGATATAAAGGAATGGGCTGGAGCGAAGAAGATAACTGTATATGAATTAGTAGCATAAGGGAATCTAGGTGGGTGCGTGGATTCCTGGGAAATAGCTGCAGACATCAATGAGAAGCGCAAAAACTACCCAGAGTTCATTACCAAGAATGGCTTGCAACCAGACATCGTCTTATGGTCTGAACAGGGTGCCAAAGTGATTCCCATTGAATTGTCAGTACAATACGAGAGTCGCATAGACGAGCAACACATCTTTAACATGAGCAAATATGGTGAGCTGGCAAAGCAGCTAGGGAGTGAGAGTTACCTCTGTACTGTGAAAAGAGTTGAAGTTGGATCGCAAGGATTCGTGGTTGCATCAACTTGTCAGCTACTAGCGCAGTTGGGTATCAAAGACCCCAGAAAAACCTCCACAATTAAACGCTTGTCTGATGTTGCTGGAAAGAGATCAATGTGGATATGGACGAAGAGGAATGACCAATGGACCTAGTTGAAGATTCCATTGGTTATTTACAGGAATAGGAGGAAGAAGAGAATTGGTTCCTTCGTCAGTGTGAGTGGCTTGGTGGGCTGAAACACAGACCTGGGAACAAAAAACGAACCAGGTTCAAATCCTGCTCGAGACAGGATTTTGGAAAGCAACAGGAGAACATCTAGGGGTCATGACTTGGAAGGGCCCGGCTCCCGTAGAGTGTCAAGTATAAGGGTCGAAACACTTGAAGGATGGGAGTTCTTCCTCTGAAGATCCCTCTTGCTGTGCGCTCGCCTTGCGGCGAGTTTCTGTTATATATGGAAAAACAGTGACTAGAAAATCACTGGTGTCGTAAATAACTGGCGAGCTGGGTAAAAGTTTCTTTTCAGTGACGGTTGCAGTATTAGTTCCGAATAGCATTCTGTATATCATACTTAACCAACAATACCGTGGTATTCGTCTTGAGAAAGCATCTCGTATAGACATATAGATCTAAAAGGCACAGAAGTATCAGTAGCAGATGAGCGTTCAACATCGGCGGTGCAATTGTTATATCCCAGAGTAACCACTAGTTCATTCATTATAATAAGTGGTATTATATATGTCATGATTCTAGTCGTTAATATGAATATGATGTTAATGATAAAACTAAAATTAAGCCAATTACCACAGATGTAATCCCAATCGAACTTATCAGAGAGGTTCTTAATAAAGGTTCAATTTACATTTATTATCATTGATTTTGTGTGTTTGTTATTTTTTCGGGTTGGGAGGAGTGCGGCCTGCGAGGTGGCCCAGACGGGGCCCAGTGGCCCGCGGCCTGGTTTAGGTTGCCGACGCCTACATTAAACCCTAGAAATTTATTTGGAGAATTCCAGATGAAATATGAAGAAAGTGTAAAATAGTAACTGTTAGATCACTGTACTGTTAGATCACTATCACTGACTGAGCAGACGTTTCATCAAAAGCATTCTTGACGTAACCATCTTCACTCTTATTCACATACAGGGCTTCAAAAACGGCCTTTTCTTATCAGTCCATCCCTTTTTAAGTAGAGATAGGGTGTTAGTTGAAAGTGATTTAACTGCCATTTCTAGTAATTCGAGCTCACAATTAGAGATTCTCTCGTTGGCTTGGTTTCTCAAAATCAAGTTGAAATGCAGTGTAGATCAGTTTCGAGGAAATTTTCCCTATTAAGCTAACACAACAGCTCAGTTATGATTTATATGTATAATTTTTCAGAAATAATTTCACTCTGTCATTTGTATTTATATTTCTGAACACCTACAAAAGTGTTTTAAATACTAACCGAAACACGACCCCCATTAGCAAAGCTAGTAATATGAGCACACACAAATTCCAATGTTGTTATTATTTATTCATTATGTATGCTGTGAAGCTGACAGAGACACTCCATAAAGTGAATAAGAGAGCTGCAAGTAACGTATGGTATGGATTTGATATCTCAGAATATCACACATACGCACATACACACACTTACTCAGAAGCAGTGGCGGACTGGGTCTAAAAATATTAGTTGCCAGGAGACTAAGGGGGCTCACCCGCAACAACAATGCTATCATTTAAATTTTTATAACCATGAGAGAAGCCTTTTCGGTAAAAAAAAAAAAATGTAAATATTTTCAAACGAAAAGGTGCGTGGTTTAAGGGAGATTTAGCTGTTGTTTCTAGCACATTCCACGACCACCTTCCTCGTTCTTTTTTCACTGTCACTTGTATTGTTGTTTTTCAATAACTTTCTTCCCATAAGCACATTTTATGGAATGGTGATGCAGAAGTAACAAACACGCAGTACATGCTGAGATGTAAGCAACAAAAAGAAATTTGAAATTTAAATCCCACCCCAACCAAGCAAGGCCGTGTGTGTTGTGTGTGCTAAACAAGACAAGTAACATAAAGAACGACCCTTCATCAGTTGTCAGCTGTCAATCTACTCCCCATTTCGAGCAATTAACGATAATATGAGGCTTCTGCTCCTGCGAACGAAAATAAAATTTGGGATTTGCGGAGGATCAAAGTTGGTAACAAAAACAGGACGTTGGAGACATACAACAAACCAAACGAAAACAAACATGGAGGGCCGTTAGGCCAGACGAGGTAAGGTAGCGAACGTTGGAGGGTTATTTTTTGACAAGAGAAAAGATAGGAGAGGAAACAGATAATAATGCGTCTGGTCTGTAAGACAGGCTGAAAGAAAAGAAAGATGATCGCATAAGGAAAAGAAAGATGGACGATGGTCACGTGTGAGCAACGAGAGAGGGTAAAGGAGAAAGAGGGAGAGAGAGATAGAAAACGGTGAAGGGGTAAAAAAAGAATTAGAGAACGGATGAGAAATATATATATATATAAGAACTTACTGTGGACAAGGTTGCGTGGCGTTCGATTATAAATTTAAAAAATGCACATTAAGTACAGGACATCACCAACGAATGAAAAATACGTAAACACACAGGGATAAGTACAGGACAAAATACCAAAAGAAGTCTAACTCGTCTTCAGTTGTCAACTGTTTTACTACTCTGTTTTTCGTGCTTTTAACGATAAGGAATAGTAAAACAGCCGACAACTGAATAGGAGTTAGACTTTTTTTGGTATTTTGTCCTGTACTTATCTCTGTGTATTTACGTATTTTTCACTCGTCGGTTATGTCCTGTACTTAATGTTTATTTTATACATACATACATACATACATACATACATACATACATACATGCTTACACACACACACACACACACACACACACACGGCAAATAAGAAAGTGGAGAGGATACAAAATCGACAGACACCAGCTGGTAAACATTCCAGTATGTCTATTGAAATGTATTGGATGAATCATGTAATTACTGGTACAGATTATCAAGTAGAAAAAAATTGGTAACTGCATAAACAAAGGTGTGGAAGCATATAAGTATATAGAAACAAGTGAGTAATTGAGCAAATGGGCAAATGAGCAGATTGTCACTAAAACCGAATGGGTATGCGGGTGCTAGTTCCTTACGACCGTTTCTGTTAAGAGGCAACGAAATCTTCCAGGTTATCTCCATCTCTTCAGTGTTATGCAGAAGCATAGTAATTTATTTGGGTTTGTTGACAAGTGCTGAGTAAAGTGAGCGCATATATGTAGGAGTCAGAAGGAAGCCATGAAAACTTACAATTGCACGAGTAGGTTAGAAGTTTGCTGTGCTAAGAATGTAAGAAAAACGAACAGGCAGTAGCTGGTGGTACGAAGGCTTGTGTGAAATGTCAAGATCTGTCCGCTGTCGGCTGTGGAGATCTCTCTGCTGACGGTTGTGCAGCTCTGTTGGCTGTGCAGCTCTGTTGGCTGACGGTTGTAGGATCTGTTCGCCGACGGTCGTGGAGATCTGTTCGTTGACGGTTGTGCAGCGCTGTTTACGGACGGTCGTAGGATCTGTTCGCTGACGGTCGTAGAGGTGGCGTCGAAGTCTTCTGTTGACTGACTGCCAAGAAGGCGCGCTCTAGCTGTTCTGATGACTACTGCTTTTATTGGGACACAACCAGCTCTGATTGGCTGCCGTTGCCAAAGCACAACTGTTTTAGTCCGTAACAACGAAATATGGCTTCCTCGACTCCCTACAGATGTTCCATTTCCGTATTTTATACAAGGAATGTTGGCAAAATATTTTCATTAAAAGCTTTACAATATGCAGACACGCATGGCTGTTAGATCATATATCATACTTCAGATCGTATATCCTACTGTCTTAAATGAATAAAGGACACATTAGGTAATGTAAACCAAACATAATCCTGAAAAGACAGAATGGTCACGGTTGAAATTCCTTGGACAAATAACAACAATAGCAGCAACAACAAGAGCAACAACAACAATAACAACTGCAGTATCAACAGCAACAACAAAAACAACAAC
This sequence comes from Octopus bimaculoides, assembly GCF_001194135.2. Classification (NCBI taxonomy): domain Eukaryota; kingdom Metazoa; phylum Mollusca; class Cephalopoda; order Octopoda; family Octopodidae; genus Octopus; species Octopus bimaculoides. The sequence goes on along the minus strand of NC_068982.1, from coordinate 35,819,946 downwards.
ACCAGCAACAATTGTTCTAAGAGGGGTGCGTCGGAAGGAACAAAAGTTATGTAAGAGATAAGCTGTTCAGCTTATGTGTAAAACTACATTCATAGTCATTTATGGACAGCTGCTTTGAAACTTCTCTTTAAGCTTATAAATTCAACGTTTTACTTCTAATCATTGGCAGTTGGTTTCATTATTAAATATAATTATTTCTTTTGAAGAAAGGGGACTGAGGTAATAAAAATATACCGCCTAATTTGTAGTTTAAATTCTCCATTTTAGAAGCGGAAAAATGAAATATGTAAGGTTTCTTTAAATTTTAGCATGTAACTCTGTAAAGTTACTGATGTCAAAATTTCAATTATGAAATATTGTTTCTTTGTTATAGCTCATTCCTTCTGTGGGCAAATAAAAAAATGTAAAAGGAAGAGTTCCCTAGTCACAAAAACCTGTGTATATAGTTATGGTGCTAGTGAGATTGGGGAATGTATAATTATAATTTAAATGTTTCTCTCATCCTCTTATATACCAAGAGACATCCCTGCTGTGTTACATGCACAATACATCAGAAACGTTCTTTCAATTTTTTTTTGAAAGCTATTTGCAACTCTCATATAGAAAGTCTACTGCAGAATGTTTAAATCAATGCATTCTGGTTGCTGTTTTTGTTGAGGCCGTTGTTGTTCAGCTCCTGCTGTGCGCTTATCAAGAAAATCTATCCATGATCAAAGGTGTTCAAGTAACGTCTATTCTGTCTTTTTTTCACACAAGATAGTCATTGTATCTTGGCATTTAGAATTCGATGAGAGTGGAAGACAGGCTAATTACCCAATCTGGATCAGACTATCTAACGGGGGATGAAGCAAAGGACCCAGGAATGTTGGGAGTTTCACTTCTTTGCTTGATTCAGTAATACAGCAAATTACTCGAAATAAACTAATGCCTCTCTAACTCAAGAGGCTAAGATCAAAGGTTCACTGTGAGCAGTAACAGTATGGAGTGAGTCACATTACATGAGCTAACATGACCTAAAACTCTCAGGTCATACCAGTTCGCTCACAGCTGCTCAATCGACCTGTTACAAACAATTCACTTCCAATTTTGTGCAAGGCTTTATTATCACAAGTCTGCATCTCTTCTATGTTGGATCCAGTTATTTATCCTGTTAGAAGTCAATATAAAAAGGTAAGGAATTTTTAAAGTATTAAAAAAATATTGATGTGATTTTTGATGCTGTAATGCGATTTGATATTAAGAGTTTGTTTTACTACGTTGTGATTGTGCAAGATGTTTTCACTATACTAGGAGTTCGAGATTTTAGGTCAAGTTGCTATATTGACATTGCATCGTAATACGTTGATCCTACTTGCATCATACCGAGATATTAAATCAGGTTGCTATTTTTACTTTGTTATGATTTGTATTGAAAGAGTAAGAAATTTTTTCTTCATCGATAGAAGCAACCCAGAACACGTAGCTTAACCAAGAAAGACTGTGAGACTGAAATACTGGAACAGCCATGTGCACCCTACCGGGTTTCACTTGATACGATACTTCGGTCAAAGAAATCGAGACGCCAAAGAAATCAAGAACTTCGTGGTTAGCAACCTAACTCCTCTAAACGTCTTAAACGACTCGGGTTAAAAAATCTGTTTGGAACCTGCGATTTTATTTTACATCGCTTCACATAAATATTAGTGCCATGATACCGCGAAGTTAGATAAATTCGTTATTTTCATATTACTTGCAGTTTTCATAAGGACTAACTACAACTTTCTGAAAAGAAAAAAAGAAAAATCGTTTGGGGGAAATCATTATACTGGAATATATATTTGTTTATTTACTTTGATTTAAAAACTTTGATTTAAAAACCAATGTTTTCAATAAATTGGGTATTTTGGAAACAACCATTTATATTTCTTAACCTACAACTATAGTTCTTTCGCAGTCAATTTTATCTTCTGCCCTTTCTGAGTCGATAAGATAAAATACCAGATTTGGATTAGCGGAATTGTTAAAGCATCGAACAAGATGCCTTGCGTCTCGAGTTTACGACTCGTAAATTTAGTCCGTCATTTGGTTTAACACCAACACCAGGACATTGGGTTGTAAACATTTGGGTCAAATCTCCGGTTTGAAGATAGCTTACGTCCTCTCGTCCACCAGTATCAGAGATCCTAACTGATAAAAGATCGAGGACGCTAATCAGTAAAAAATTTACTTTCGGGAAATGTAAACTGTAGTGTTGTCATAATCATATATCTTTTAGTAGTGTAATACCGAATATCAATTGTTACTAATAAGTTATTGCTGTTAATGAAATAATTGTAATTATTTTCACATTTAATGAATTGTCTTACGTAAAATAATATTTAATTAATAAGCCGCAGGTTATATCCTCCAGACGATTTCTAAAAAGAATGAAATAGTGCTATGCATGAATACCGCCGACTAGAAATTGTAAGAATTTTGTAATAAGTAAAGAAACATTGTGAATTCTATGCACCTTTTTCCTTATTATTCCTTAATTTCAAATTCAAGTTTTTAATCCCATCTGATATTATTACTATCATTATCTGCCTGTAATACCTTCCTTCACAAGGGAAACCATGTGCATTTGGCATGTGCTTTGGCATCCCCTCGTGTGTGTGTGTGTGTGTGTATGAATTTTCCCCGCTACGTGATCGAATCCACGACAGGAAAAATAAAAGATCCGTTTTGTTCCTGTTTGAGGAACCGACAACACACCGGGATAATAGAAAACTAGATCAGCCTAAATAAACTATATATATATATATATACATACATACGTACGTACATGCATATATATATACACACACACACACACACACA
>NC_068982.1:35815251-35816831 GCF_001194135.2 Octopus bimaculoides | reverse complement strand
CCTGAGCGTGACCGTTGCCAGTACCGCCTGACTGGCCTTGTAGGGTTTTCGAGCGAGATCGTTGCCAGTGCCCCTGGACTGGCTTTTGTGCCGGTGGCACATAAAAGACACCATTTCGAGCGTGGCCGTTTTCGTGCGGGTGACACGTAAAAGCACCCACTACACTCTCTGAGTGGTTGGCGTTAGGAAGGGCATCCAGCTGTAGAAACTCTGCCAAATTAGATTGGAACTTGGTGTAGCCATCCGGTTGCACCAGTCCTCAGTCAAATCGTCCAACCCATGCTAGCATGGAAAGCGGACGTTAAACGATGATGATGATATATTCATATATGAGATACATGTAAAGAGAAAGAGACACGGCGAGAAAGTTAGATAGGGAGAGAGATAAGGAGAGAGAGATAGGGAGGGAGAGAGAGACAGAAAGAGAAGATGGCGTGAAGTATTGTATGACTTCCTCGGAGACCTAAGTCCACGTTGAATCATAAAATAACTGACTTTTGAAATGTTTATTTGGACATTTTGTCATTTAATAATAAACATTTAAAAAACTGCTTTTTTAAATAAACAAAGAAAATGTGTCTCCATTAAAGGGATATCAAAATAGACACACGTACACACAGACACACACACACACACACACACACACACACACACTTATGAATATTGAAGTTATGTCATATGTACAATTGAATACATGTTTATATATGCTTCTTTATACGCACTTATATGTATGCGCATGTGCGCATGTGCGTGTATGCATATATATGTGTATATATATTTGTATATATATAAATGCATATCTGTATATATATGTATGCATGTATATATGTGTATATATGTATATATATATAGCATTTTTTCGATGGCCAGATAACTGAAGAGATAGCGGTGTGGGTTTTCCCCCCGACATCCGAAACTCGGAGTTTTATCATGGCTACCGAATAATTGTCACATATTATTTATATATGGGAGAATGTATGAAAAAAAACACAACAGACGAGGACAGGTGGTGTAAACAACAAAAGGATGTATTAGTTTGACGCTCGGGAATACAGAAAGTCTTTAACGTTTCGAGCTACATATGAATTCATGCACTTGCACTTTTATGAACCGTACTTCGGAAGCATTTGTGTGGGTGTGCGTGTATATATACAGAGAAAACAAGGAGAAAAACACGGAGAAAAAAAATTGAATAGTGTTTGGTCAACGATCTATATATATATATATATATTCTTTTATTTGTTCCAGTCATTTGATTGAGGCCACGCTGGAGCACCGCCTTTAGTCGAAAAAATCGACCCCAGGCCTTATTCTTTGTAAACCTAGTACTTATTCTATCGGTTTCTTTTGCCGAACCGCTAGGTTACGGGAACGTAAACACATCAATATCGGTTGTCAAGTGATGGTGGTGGTGGTGGGGGACAAACACAGAGACATACAAACATATACACATATATACGACGGGCTTCTTTCAGTTTCTGTCTACCAAACCCACTCACAAGGCTTTGGTCGGCCCGAGGCTATAGTAGAAGACACCCAAGTATGTATGTGTGTGTGTATATATATATATATATATATAT
>NC_068982.1:35810633-35814927 GCF_001194135.2 Octopus bimaculoides | reverse complement strand
ATATATATATATATATATATATATACACAGACGTCTTTTGTCGTTGCTTGCTTCAGTCATTGGATTGCAGCGATGCTGAGGCACCGTTTTGAATGGTTTAGTCAGTCAGATCGGCCCCCTGTTCTTTTGTTGTTTTAAGCCTGGTACTTATTGTATCGGCCCTTTTTGCCGAACTGCAAAGTTACGGGTTCGTAAGCAAACCGACGCCGGTGAGGTGGGGTGATATCATACACTCAAACTCTCTCTCTCTCTCTCACATACACGCACGCACACACACACACACATACACATACATACACACACACACACATTTGAATACATACATGTATGTGTGTATGTGTGTCTCTGTATGAATACTGTAGTTAAAAACATACGTTTGTATCTAACACGTATACTTAACTAAAGTAAGGAACGTACTTACTTTTTTGATAGACTGGTATGTACGCTATGGATTCATGAGTGTTTGTGCTTTTAACTACCCTATGTAGTTATGCATGTGTGTGTATATATATATATATATATATATACATACACACACACGTATATATATATATATATATATGTATATATATATATATATATATATATATTCACACACACACACATATATGAATATATACATGCATATATATATATATATATATATATATATATATATATATATATGTATGTATGTATGTATGTATGTATGTATGTATGTATGTATGTATGTATGTATGTATGTATGTATGTACTGCTATTAGATATCTAAGTCAATGCTAGTTTTTTTCAAGTCTCTGACACGATATCACCCAGTTAAACGAAATTTCAGCCATATATATTCTTATAGTTGAATTGAAATGGCTGGTTTTGTTTTGGCATCTTGACGTTATGCTGTGACGCCGTCCGCTGTTGGCCCAGCCGCTCGGCGGGAAGTTCGTCTGCTTGATGATATAATGTTGTCGGTTGAGTGTTATAGCAACCATTGTTGTTTGTAATATTCATAACAGATAAGGAGTTGGGGATTTAGATGAATAGTTTAAGCAGATCGTTTGTTTTTATTTTTAAATTTTATTTTACATATTTCATGTTTTTTTTATTTCCCTATTCTTAAACGACCCGGAGTTTTGTGTAATGTTAGCTTTTTCTGAAACAAGTCAACATGCATCGAATTTCTTTCATTTGTTATTCACTTGCACCAAAATAAATAAATAAATAAAAAAGAAAGCTTGTTATAATGAGAAAATGAAAGAAACATTTACTATAGTTAGTCCAGCCGTTTAAGGTGCTTGTTTTTTCTTCGTTACAAAATTGAACGCTTTTTATTCTGTTTATAGAGAATGACTTCTGGTTTGTGTTTCTCGTTTATCTACTCTAGCATGTATTTTATAATTTTCATTACTTTTTAATAGATGAAAAAAAAAACATTATTATTATTATTATTATTAGTCTGTTTTGATGTGAATACATATGTATTTTCAGACTATTTTCAGAGAAAATTGGATTATTACCAAGTTTTACTGGAGGAAAATTCTTCTCCTTTGGATTATTTTGTAAAACAGAAAATTTCGGAAATTGTGAAAGGTAAGTGTGAAAGTCTACCTTAACATGTGGAGTAAACAAAAGTATTTATATGGAAAAGATTCTTGTGTTTGTATTTTATTCAATATGATATCTTATACTGCAAGAGTAGGAACAGGTGTTTAGAACAAAAGAAGCAGTACTGACTGCACCTCCAAAACGAAATAATTTTTGAACAGACGGAAAGGAAATTAAGAAAAAAAAAAAAAAGAAAAGATAAACAGAATTCAAAGAAAGCTAATCAGAAAAAGAAAAAAAAACATTGCAGCAGATACACTCACAAAGACAGAAGACAACAATTTGGCACCTGGAAACGTAAACATACTCCACATAAACAAAAGTACGAACAACAGTAACCCAAACTTGTACAATATAAATGAACATATTAACAACACTTTTGCTAGCATGACAAACCAAATGGAGGTTTTAGATATATTTTCGAAGCCAGTCAAATAAAGAAACCTTGTAGCGGTATGTCCTAAAGATGATGCCTTCTTGCTGGAGGAATTTACTCAAGGACAGCCAAGGAGGAAGGTGACATATCCCTGCTATGTACAGATCGGTCTTAGACATTGTGTGAAACAATGTGTCCCCAATTGATAGAGGTAGGGCATATGGAAATGAAAGCTTGTTCTTGAAAGCCAGCTGAACCAGTGCACCATCCACCTGTCAATAAGCTGGTGCCTATAAGAGACGGTGCAATAAGAAGGTAACTTCAAAGGAAACTGGGATAGATGATAACTACTTCGGCTCATTGTCACCTTTATGGTACAGTATTGAGTTGGTTGCGAGCGCGAAGTTGACAAGATATAACATGTGTTCGGGACCATCGAGCAATCGTGTAGTTGTAAGCCATTGTAGGCGCAGGGAAAAGGGCGATAAAACTGATGTTGCTGACTAAAGAGCTGAACTGTTATGTATGTGTCAGTAAGAACTACACGCCGAATTTCTGCCCATAGAAAGTGATTACGCAGGGAAAGAGAGAAAGTTGATAACAGCGGGGACAATAACGACTGATCCCAGATGTTGCTATTTCCAGAACATCACGAGTCGTAGCATTGAGAGTTACGAAAGAAATCTCCACGTTCTCAATGCAAGGATCACTCCTCGGTCAAAGTAGTGCCAAGCCATAATGTTGCGGCCTGAGAAAGCTGCCAAGTGGCAGCTGGTTGTTCGTGGCTGTGGAACGAAGTTGCAGATTTGTTGTACCATTCACAGAAGCGGGGGAGGAGAAAGGAGACCAATACCAGTGCCGACCCTACAATTTCACCACCACCACCACCACAACCACCATCACCACCACCATCACCAGTATCAACAACGACAACACCATCTACAACATCAGCAGTAACAACAACAGCAACATCGGTACCAATAATAACAGCAACAAGACACCCTAAAAGCAACAACAAAACCCCAACAAAATCAGATTCTATTATCTCAATCGAAAGAAGGCTTCTATCAGCATCCTTACTCAGAAATAGGTCTAGTCGTTGGGTCTTTTCTAGGGAAGGTCCAATCAGGTTGGAAATCTTTTGCTTATTGTGTGAGGGACACCTTCCACAGGTGGAGAAGTACATCTACTGTAAAACAAGCCCAATCAAGGCAAGTCCTAGGATGCCGATGATGCGCTGCCTCGTGCTGAGACTAATACACATGCAAAGATTCTTGTTGACGACGATTATAAACATATCCCAGTCTGTGAAACATTTTTTCCGCACCTTGTCAAGTGGAGATAACTATGTACCGGTATAGAATCCAACACTTCTCAAATACACTGATTTCACCTGGATGAAAATCAACTCTCGTTTGTATTAAGTCATGTCAGACATTATTTTTACAAGGAGGCTAATGTAAGGATTTGGTAACAGTAGAAATACTGCAGCAATTGCACTGTGTAACACGATTTTTGTCGTCCTTAGGTAGCAACTGTTATTTCCTATATGCTTACCCCTAGAAAATATGAAAAATGGCTAATATTTTCTTCAGACTGCTTTTGTTACGATATTTATTGAAACCCTAAATAATACCTATGAACACCTGGCTATCATACTCCGTTACTACTGCTCATGATCAGAGATGCACATAGTGTCAACCACTAAGCGACATGCTCAAGTGGTTAAGGTCAAGTAGCTGACAAGCAAATCTGTGGTATTGAGCAGAATATTTGCTATAACGATATTTCAGTTTCAGGCAACTCAGCACTGAATCTATCTGAAATGTAATGGAAAATAGATCAGTTTCAAAACATTGATGTCCAGGTCACAAAAGAAAAATCTGAAGGGAATAGTAGTCATTTCCTTTGATTTCTGGGAACTAACACTTACTGACCAAAGACAAAGAAAAATAAAATTGTTACATAGTGTGATGTTGTGAATAAAGGGTAATAAAAGAATGAAAAAAGTAAGTAAAGATTCGGAAAGATTCCGGTGGAATTTATAAAGTAGTCAGGAACATATCCAACTGTGCCAGTACAAACTGATGAATTAAGTTAACAGCTGAATTATTTGTTATCGATGGAGGATAGTTTTGGTTCTGTAGTGGGGATAGGATTTTGTAGCCCTGTGTTTACACGAGAAAATCATTTCGTTATGTTTATTTATCAGATTACCCCAAGCCAGAAAGAGAAATCTGCATTTGTTTCTGTATGTACGTATGCAACTACACACACACACACACACACACACACACACACACACACACACACACACACACACACACACACACACACACA
>NC_068982.1:35808100-35809545 GCF_001194135.2 Octopus bimaculoides | reverse complement strand
AAACGGGAAAGAAAACAAGAGAGGAAAACAAACGGAAAAGGCTATACGGCCAGACGTGAAAAATTATGTGTATGTGGAACGCTGTGAAGCAACGAACTGGAAGCGGGACGAAGTAGTTCGCGTGTTTGCTTGGCGAAGGCCAAGGAAGAAAAGAATTAGTAAGTGGACACATGTGACCACGAGGGGTAAGGAAGAGAGAGTGGTAGAGGGAGAAACAAGGGGAGGAAGTAGAAAATAGGTGAGCAACGAGAGGAAGAGAGAAATATAGTAGTAACAGAAGGAAGAACGAGAGGGGGAAAGAGAGAGATATAGTAGTAACAGAAGGAAGAACGAGAGGGGTAAAGAGAGAGATACGTAGTAGCAACAGAAGGAAGAACGAGAGGGGTAAAGAGAGAGATACGTAGTAGTAACAGAAGGAAGAACGAGAGGGGGAAAAAGTTATAGAGATAGAGATAGATTGAGTCGCGTCAGAAAATATAAAGTTCAAAACTACTTACAGGGAATGGCGCAGGCGTTCGATCATGTAAAACAAATAATGAGTATATGCATATATACGTACAGGTATGTGCATACCTTCGTCTACCTGTATATATAGGTGCATATCTGGGTACAGGACATTGCAAACATGAGTGAGTGGACAAACGAAAGAAGAGCACTCAATAAATTTATTGGCAGTTACATATGTGGATCAAAACAGTTTGATTCAAATTTGTTGGTACTCCGAGTTTCAAGTTGATTCAACTTCTGTCATTCAAATTCAAAATGGCTGATGACTAGCACCGCGCTTGAAACTCGGAGTATCAACAAGTTTGAATCAAAATGTTTTGATCCATCCATTCATCCATCCATCACACTCACAACTATTCAGACTGATGCACACACATAGTTATAGACACATATAAACAAATGCCACAATTTTCTTATATACACATAAATGGAATGTGTGTTAATATATTTTATAAATCCTAGTCTCACAAATTGGAACCACCTCAAAATTCCTATTAAGAAACGAATATTTAAGAAAGAGATTCGCCAATGTTTTATTGGCGCATAAATATTGTGCCTTTTTTATTTCTATTGTATGATTCTGCAGTTGACTAAATTTATCTGCTGAAATTTATCTTGACTATTTTTGTTTTTCAATGTGCAGATGTCTGCCGAAGCCGAAAGTCATATGTCTTCGAGTCAAGATCCAAAACGAATGGTTGAGCATTGGATATCTAACTTCAAATTTGTTGGCTGTTAAAACTATATAAACTTTACTAGTGATACTATATCATTAATTAATCAATTCCCATCTCTCTCCCTCTCCATTCCCTCCCTTTCCCCTACCTTACCTTCCTTTCCCCTCCCCTTCCCCTCTCTAGATATATATATATATATATATATATATATATACACACACACACACACGCACGCGTACATATACAGCTATATATATATAT
>NC_068982.1:35806538-35807420 GCF_001194135.2 Octopus bimaculoides | reverse complement strand
TATATATATATGCGTGTGTATGTGTGTGTGCCTTTGTGTATGTGTTTGTACCCCATCATTGCGTGACAACAAATATTGGTTTGTTTACATCCCCGTAACTTAGCGGTTCGGCAAAAGAGACCGAAAGCATAAGTATCAACCTTAAAGAAAAATAAGTACTGGGAATCGATATCGATATGTTCGACTAATCTTTTTAAGGCGGTGCCCTTGCATGGCAGTAGTCCAATGACTGAAACATGTAAGACAAAAAATAAAAGCCAGCGCAGTGTACGACTTCACCGCCTTAAATAGGATTTGCAAAGCCAATTTTGACATCATAATATCCGCACAAAAGACGTGTGAATAGTATTCATTATTCTGGATCATCTTTGACACTGACTGTTGACTATAGTAATGAGTATAGCAGATCTATATATACTCCATTATCCGGCAATATCGGTGATAACGTAAATACCATAGAACGAGGATCCCACACTTTGGATTTAATGGTACATAAAATAATAGACAGAGTAAGAATATCTTTCTTAAAGCTGAGTTCTTCATCGAAGTGTCGTTTAATGATGACCTGTTTAAGTTCATTAACTTTAGGTCCGTCATGTATTCAAGCTGTGTAGTCCTCGAAAAATAAGAAAAAAAAACGTTCCTAGTTTTCAAGAAAATTTCTCAAAATCAGATTCTCTCGCTGCGAGGGAATCGGGCCACCAGAGTAGAAAGCATTTGTCTTAATGTCATAGTGTATCAAAGGTGAGAAGCAGTGACACTTTTAAAATCTCACTTTTGTATTAAATTTACATCTTTAAGTGTTTCTGCAAACATACTAAGTTGTTTGCAAGTATTTCACGTTTGGAAGAAAGTGAAAGAGAAAGGGATAGCGAGAGAGAG
>NC_068982.1:35805120-35806438 GCF_001194135.2 Octopus bimaculoides | reverse complement strand
TATATATATATATATATATATATATATATATATATACATAAACGCATGAACACACAGAAGCACATAAACACACACACACATATACGCAGAGATAAACTGATTACAGCACTATGTCTTGCCAACTGAGGAGAATATACTTCACTGAAGACATTTAATAAGCCCAAAACGTATTTGTTGCCTCCACTAGTCGACTGTTAACACAAGATGTACTTATATTTGGGTAGGCTTTCTGTTACAAAAATGTCAATTTGTTGATTTTATTGTAGTTATCTTCCTTTATTGTTATATTAGATTTTAAACAAAAGTAGCATTATCTACCTACGGTATGTATGAATAATCACAGGTAAATGAAGTCTTGCTATCCTGTATAACATATGTGACAACCTACATTATGAAAATATTTAACATTATTTCAAATTTATTGTGCGTAATGCTTTAATTTTTGAAGCGAGTAGTTATATCTTGAGAATATAAAAATTATTCAGTTTAGATTGCATGTACGTCAACCATTATATGTGTTAGGCAGCTGATGACGAGTGTACGTTTGCTGTGCTTGTTGATTGTGAATCTTATTGAAATTTTTGTACCCGGGATCTTGGTTTACGGTGGTTTTGTTGTGATATATTATACCACACATTAATACTGCATAATTGTCCTTCACAGGGATTCTAATTTTGGTAGGGGTTAATACTTTTTAGGGGTTTCTAGATTATGGAGGTTTTGCTATATATAAATATAATGATTTCATACTTACGTATAAGGCCAGTAATTTTAGGAGAGGGGTAAACCGATTACATCGAAACTGGTGCTCAACTGGTATATATTCTATCGGTCTTGAAAGGATAAAAAGCAAAGTCGACTTCAGCAGTATTTGAACTCACGATGTAATGCTACAAGAATAGCTGCTAAGCATTTTGTCCGACGTCTTAATGATTCTGCTAGTTCTTTAACTGGAACATGACTTGGAGTTTTTGGGGAGGGGCTTGTCGATTACATCGACCCCTATGCTCGACTGCTACTTATTTTGTCGACCCGAAAAGATGACAGGTAAAGTCGATCTAAGCGGAATTTGAACTCAGACCGCAAAGACGGACGAAATACCGCTAAGCATTTTGTTTGGCATACACACGAGTTCGTCTGCTCACTGCCGTTTCCTTCTAAGTTTTTGAACGAGGTCAAAGGTGTCAATTACAACTACCCCAGTGGACCTCGGCAACATTTGAACCCAGGATGTAAAGAGCCGGAAGTAATACTGTAATGCATTTTGTCTGGTATTAATGATTCTGCCAGCTTGCCGTCTTGCATATATATATATATA
>NC_068982.1:35803572-35804699 GCF_001194135.2 Octopus bimaculoides | reverse complement strand
GATATACACGAGGTTATATATAAATGATTTCTTATATATAATGGTATATAAAAATAATAATAGAGAAAAAATACAGTGTTATAAATATTTAAGAAATGTTAATATTCAAGAGAAGAAATAGAATAGACATAAATATGTAGTGAATTATATACAGGTAAAACTCATTTTTGCCAGCTGAGTGGGCTGGAGCAACGTGAAATGGAGTGTTTTGCTCAAGAACACAACGCGCCGCCGAGAATCGAACTCACGACCTTATGAACGTGAGCCAGATAGCCTAACCACTAAACCAGGCACCTTCGCAACATTTAGATTTAATAGTAATAACAGACACAAATTTATTTATTTTATATAAAAGTTGTGATCAACAGTGTCACCAGTTAAAGGTTTCAAATGGATCACTTACTGGTTCACTAAATTTCTGACGGTGTGAGTTTTTCGATTTTCTCTCCGATGTTAATTCTCTTCGCTGATATATATCGGTAAAAGACACCCTCACACATATACTTCACACTCGTACATACACGAGACAGAACGTTACAGAACGCTCCCTTGGGGTGTTTTCTCTTAGCTATCTTGTTGGTATTCATAATCAGTACAAACAAGATAAACAGAACTCAGTACATGAGTATACATATTTTAAAGATTATTTTTAACAAGCAGAATATACAAAGTGACTCAAGGTCTAAAAGTTTCGTGTATGACACTTTGATAAGTGCCATTTACAAAATTCCCAGACCTTGAATCACTTATCACTTTGTAACATCTGCTGTCTCTCATTCACTCCTCCACTCTCTTTCTCTCTCTCTCTCTCTCTTTCTCTCTCTCTCACGCGCGCGCGCGGGATTCCCCCCCCCCTCAAATTCGTCAATGTCAGCCTCAGTTTCCATATCTTCAGTCTCGGCTGCCTTGTCGTCTATCTCGATTTCATCGTAATCAACTTTAATTTCGTCATCGTCAACATCAATGTCGTCACTGCAGGATATCAATGATTACTTTTAGAATTGTGAAAGTGTATCAACATTAAAATGTTTTGTATAATAAAAGTTGTCGCATCGTAACTTACCGTAAATATACAGACATCACGACACGCGCGCGTGCACACACACAATACACACACACACACATTT
>NC_068982.1:35797038-35797714 GCF_001194135.2 Octopus bimaculoides | reverse complement strand
AAGAGTTTCGCATCAAGGACAATAGAGTGGCGATACTGAGGCGGCGAGCTGGCAGAAACGTTAGCACTCCGGACGAAATGCTTAGCGGTATTTCGTCTGTCTTTATGTTCTGAGTTCAAATTCCGCCGAAGTCGACTTTGCCTTTCATCCTTTCGGGGTCGATAAATTAAGTACCTGTTGCGTACTGGAGTTGATCTAATGTCTGTCTGTGTAAAATATGGGGAGAAGTATGAATGTATGCATGTGTATGTGTTAGAGAGAGCGCAGAGAAAGAGATTTTTCAATGGACGCCTTATCTCAATAGATATTAGATAAGCGAATAAGTATAACACGATCATCTATGGTCGAGAAGTCTAATTCCAGAACGCAGTCATTGTTGTTTAGTCCCCGAGCCACCCTAATTGCATAGGTCTGTGATCAAAAGCGTTCCCAAAAATTTCGGGCCTTGTGCCTAGACTAGAAAAGAATAGAGTGGCGATGGTTTTAACTATTTCATACAACATGAAGGCCATGCTATGGATAGATTCAGAAACGACCTGATAGAAATATTCAATGAATTCGACCTAAATATCAGCATTAGACCAACCTAACAATAATTAATTTATAGACTTTACAAAAGATCTAAATAGAAGTAAACACTATCTTTACAGAAAATCAAAAAGAAAAAAAAAAAAAA
>NC_068982.1:35794053-35797028 GCF_001194135.2 Octopus bimaculoides | reverse complement strand
AAAAAAAAAAAAAAAAAAGCATATACATATGTAAGGAATCTAAACCACATTTTAGTCATAATTACGTAACTTGTAGACTGTACAAATATATGAGTTTCCTACTTGCAGGGACATTTACAACAAAGTCGTTCCTTATTACAGAAATGCACCGGTAAGGAATAGCTATTGTGAGAAACAAGGATACAAAGAATAGCCTCAACACAGGAGCAGAACGAGATAAAAGAAATTAATCTGGCTCAATCCACTAGCCAGTATTATGATTGCAGATAACGTTATAGCCATAGACATTTTATCTCTTGTAAGATACCATTTTCCACTTCAGCGGGATTTAAACACAGAGTCTCGACGTTTGGTGGACCAAATACTGCTCAGACATTCAGTTCGACACTGCTTTATGCATTAGATTAATGCAGTCATAAATGCGCAGTGTCTGAAAATTAGACGGAATGGTAACAACTGGAACGCTTTTGATCACAGACCTATGCAATTAGGGTGGCTCGGGGACTAAACAACAATGACTGCGTTCTGGAATTAGACTTCTCGACCATAGATGATCGTGTTATACTTATTCGCTTATCTAATATCTATTGAGATAAGGCGTCCATTGAAAAATCTCTTTCTCTGCGCTCTCTCTAACACATACACACATTCATACTTCTCCCCATATTTTACACAGACAGACAGATAGACAGACACACAGACAGATACACACACACAAACACAGACACACACACACACACACACACACACGTATAGGTATATGCACATTCATAAACATGAAGCCACATATTTGTTAAATAACAAGATCATCTTTTAAAATTCCTTTTTACACGGAAGCTATAAATATTCTGGATATTTACACAATTTATGCTTTCATATTTAATTGTATTGATTCCATTAGCAGTATAATAGCAGCAAAATCTGTATTCACCAAATATGTAGTGAGTTATTTTACTAGTAATATAATACATTTACTATACAGTACATTGTCATATTTTTCCTTCTTTACCCCTCTCGTCACACACACACACACACACACACACACACACACACACACACACACACACACACACACACACACACACACACACACACACACACAAAATCCTCACTTTGTTTTTCTATACAACCTACGAATGAATGGAATTTGTCGTAGTATCTCCATTGCCATAACTAAGAATAAGTACACTCATCTAGTAAAAATACCGAAAATAGCGATAATGATTAAATCAAACAACAAGATGTGTAAAAAAGAAAAAAAAGTGGAACTATATAAGCCAATCGTTTACTTGAACATTATGTACATATTCTATGTAGATTTTTCTGAGTTGATTTTTCTGAGTTGATTTTTCTGAGATTATTTCAAGTCCAACAATGTAATCACAAACAAGCACGCTGATGGGAAAATGGGAATTTAATGCTCTATCGAACATCCTCTAATAAATAAAGTTAATCATTTGAAGTTATGTATATAATAAAACACCTAATTAAAAAAACCAAAAAAAAAAACCTTCAAGGAACGTAATTTGACACTACTCATTACTTATTACTGCTGCAATAACCACTGTTCACAAGACAACCACCAGCTAGTTCCAATGAACATCTCACAAAGTGTTGTTCAATCAATTATTAAACGAAGAACTAAAATACGACAATTGCTTAAATCTTTGTAAAATTTTCAACAGAAATTTTCCAAGTAGCTTTGTTGATACTTATGACTTTTATAAGTTTTGTTATAGAAACCCAGTACTTAAAACGCTAGAATCAATGACAAAGAAGGATTCCAAGATGATCATTATTATTTTTAAAGCTAGCAATTAAGAAAATGATAATAATTTGTTCTAGAAATATCTTCTGTGATGGAAAAGATACCAGACTTACGACATTTTAAATAGTTTTCTTTTTGGAAGCCATTCCCAATAAGGCAACATGCAAACAGCAATGAAACGCCTCAAATAACCATTTAGTATGCTGGAAGTTACAAAATAAAAGGAAGGAAAAAAATCTGAGATGTTTCTCTAAGAATCATAAAACCGTCAATGCAAATACAGTTCTGTATTTAAGAGATGAGGAATTATGTACATTATTTACATTCGACGGATATTTGTCCTCATCTCGTTTGTTGTTAACACAACGTTTCGGCTGATGTATCCTCCAGTCTTCATCAGGTGTCTTGGGGAAATTTCGAACCTGGTTTCTCACTTCCAAGGTATTTTTCGTTGTTATTATTATTATTATTATTATTATTATTATTATTATTATTATTGTTCAGGTCACTGCTTGGAATTGAACTCGGAATCTTGGGGTTAGTAGAGCGCGTAGAATCTTGGTTTAAGAGCGCGGGCTATTAACCCCAAGATTTCGAGTTCGATTCCAAGCAGTGACCTGAACAATAGTAGTAATAATGATAATAATAATAATAATAACATCGAAAAATACCTTGGAAGTGAGAAACCAGGTTCGAAATTTCCCCAAGACACCTGAAGAAGGCTGGAGGATATATCAGCCGAACCGTTGTGTTAACAAACAAGATGAGGACAAATATCCGTCGAATGTAAATAATGTAAATAACGCCAATGCAAAATTTAAAAGAATTAAAATCATATTGACATAGGAAGCAAAATGAAGCGAAGTCCATATGATAAATGTTCAAGGAAAGAAACCACTAGAGAAGAAACTTTTCTTAGAGGAGTACAAGAAGTGTCATTCTGACAGAATATTTCAATCTAAACGGCTCTTCTATTTTCCTAATCGATAACTTGCTACCGATTTTATTCTTGTTCTGGGGAACTGGATTTCGCTACTGTAAGCCATTATTTCACTTTATACTGGTTTCAAATTTTGGCACACGGTCAGTAGTTTACGGTGGGTGGGGGACGGCAAGTCGATCGACCCCAGTGCTCAGCTGGTGCTTATTTTAACGACCCCGAAAGGACTAAAATTAAAATCGATCTTGGCGGAATTTGGAGTCAAAG
>NC_068982.1:35792576-35793740 GCF_001194135.2 Octopus bimaculoides | reverse complement strand
ACCCCAGTGCTCAGCTGGTGCTTATTTTAACGACCCCGAAAGGACTAAAATTAAAATCGATCTTGGCGGAATTTGGAGTCAAAGCTGGTACTTATTTCACAAATTTGCTGGTCTTTTGCAAAAATTTGAAACTATTATTGCTGTTGTTGATGTTATTATTGTTGTTGTTGTTGTTGCTATTATTGCTGCTGTTGTTACTGCTGTTGTGGTTGTCGTTATTATCATTAATTATCAATTATCATTGGAGTTGTACTGATGAAGTATGAAGTGGACAGTGCAGATAATGTACACATGAAAGATTATGAGTAACAAAAAGTAAAAATGTAGTTTAAACGTCCATTGCCAATGTTTGTTGTAGCTACAAATCTAGGACATATACGGTTAAGCATGGACATTAATGGTTCTGTTTGCACAATTTAGAACAGATATAATGTAAATATACACATGAGCGGTTGTGTTGATAAAAATCTGGGACAGATATAGACTTAAATGGTTGAATAGTTTCGTAGATATAGGAAACCGGACTAAACCGAGACTAAGAAAATGAAACAAACATACAATTGTTGAATCAATAGCCAGCCGACTGTGAATCATTTTATGAGATTTCAAACATAAGTTGTTGAAGTTTTATCACGAAATACTAGCCTGCTAATTCATTTATTTTTTCCATTTTGACACCAATGAACTTGAAGAATGACTTATTGATTTAATAAAGAGATAACACATGGTTTGACTGTGCAAGATAGTATGTGCGTGCAATGTGCGTGTGTATAATATATGTATGAAATATGACACATGATATATGATACATACACACGCACGCGCGCGTGCGTGTTGTTAATAACACCCAGAAGAAAGTGTTTCTTCTCCACTCACCAAAGTAGATGGGGCTTTCCTCAGGAGGAACTGATGTCATCAGACGGTATCCAACGATCATCGGCTGTTTCAACCTTGAACCGAAACACCCTCTCGTTGGTGGGTCAGCAGAGGAAGCCAAATAATTAATAATACGCACGCACGCACGCACACACACACACACACACACACACACACACACACACACACACACACACACAGATAGCTGGTGAGAATTACATTTTTCTCTAGATTGTTCTAGATCGAATTCATATATATATATATATATATATATATATATATATACAC
>NC_068982.1:35788305-35792565 GCF_001194135.2 Octopus bimaculoides | reverse complement strand
ATATATATATATATATATATATATATATATATATATATATACACGTATATATATCTACGTATATCTATCTATTTATCTATCTATCTATCTGTCTGTATAATATATATACCTTACTTGTTTCAGTCATTAGACTGGAGCATATGTAATTAACATACATGCAACCGCAAAAACACTCATATAAATTTATACATACTAACACACATATTTACATACACGCGCGCACACATACACACACACGCACACACATATGCACAAGTACACACACACACACACGTGTGCATACACTTATATTCATATCACCGCTGTCGCAACCGACACCACCACCACTACCACCACCACCACCTCATCGTCGTTGTCTTCGTTGTCGTCGTCATCGTCGTCATCATCCTCACCATCATCGTAATCGTCATCATCACCAATAATTCTCTCATTCATCCACGTATAATAATCTCACAATAATTATTATGTCTCCCCAGTGAGGATAAAAAGAGTTCATTCCTGAACTTTCGGTGATCAAGAGTATCCATCAATATGTGGTCAATCAGTTGTTTTGGTTGGGAATGTGGGTACTGTCGAGTGTAGCAATCCAATCAGTATACGACCCCGAAACAATTTTATTGATCCTGGAGGGTTGGAAAGTAAAATCGACCTTGGCTCGATTTGAACTTAGAAAGTGATGGGCTGTAACTAAATAACAATACTTACGATTTTGTCAATCCGCTGTTACAAACAAACACACACATGCACGCATTACACACTCCTATACACATACATATATACACAAACAATGCACACAGCACACGCATATGAACACATACACACACACACAAATATGTATTTGCATTTGTCTTTCTGTCTGTCTGTCTGTCTATTAAGGAAATAGATACAAACAGTGATATTTATATTGAATTTGAGATGATGAAATATTTCATCAGACAATTTGAGATGTTGAAATACCTATTTCATCAGACAAAACTTGATTGGTTAATTTAAGATGACGAAATATTGCATCTAAACTATGCAACAATGAATAGTGTAGTTTATTTTAAAGGTATGTTTCCATGATGTAAATGAAATACATGCATACACGTCATTAACTGGAAGTTCTATATGATGCATGAACTAAAACCGAAAAAACTTTCTCAACTTCAAAACTGTACGTGATGTAAAAAGAAAACTAATTGTATAATTGAAATCAGCATTAAAAACTACATTAAGTACACCGTAACATATGCTTGATGAAAATACTTGTTGACCAGGGTAATCCTTTCTACTGTAGGAACAAGACCAGTAAATTCAGAGAAGGGGTCATTACATCGACCCAAGTATTCAACTGGTACTTATTTTATCGACTCCTAAAAGATGAAACGCAAGGCGATACCGACAGAATTTGAACTCAGAACGTAAAAACAGACGAAATGTCGCTAAGCATTTTGCCCAGCATGCTAACGATTCTGCTAGTTGGCAGCCTTAATTGAATTTTATAATAATTAATTTAAAAAAATGTTCCTTCCCGAGTCATATGGACTCATAGGGCCGGTTCCCAAACTTCCATGACGTATATATTCCCCACTGGGACGAGACGCCGGTCCGTTGCAGGATTACTTATTTCTGCCAGCTGAGTGGACTGGAGCAAAGTGAAATGAAGTGTTTTCCTCAAGACCACAACTTGTTGCCGGTCCAGGAATCGAAACCACAATCTTACGATCAAGAGTCCAACACCCTAACCACTAAGCCACGCGCTTCCAATATAATAATTAATACTTACTGTAAAAATTCAACTGTTACATCAACGTGGAGATTTATTCTTCCGTTAAGGCAGTGCAATATTTATTCAAGCAACAATTTCATTCAGATGCATTTTCAAGCAGCTATGCCCTTAAAAGTTCTTAATTGTAACGAAGTTTTCCTCTTCTTTGATGCGAGGCGAGTGAGTACACCTTAGTCAATGTGGAGATTACGGGGATGCAAGATGCACGATAGGTCCCAAATGATTCTAATCGTCTCTATGACGAGAAACTCATCGTTAAAGAGACATCAATGTTGTTTTGCAGTCCTCTTCGCATCGTCGATGACCTCCTTAATGACATTATGAACAATTGTAAATTATTCGGAATTAAAACGCTTTTTCTCAGAGGAGAGTTTCGTCAGACAGGTGATATATTACCAAAAGGATCAGATACACTATCATTGAATAACACATTAAATTCTCGTTTCTGTGGAGATACATCTAGCTGATGTAGTTGAATGGGAACGTGAAAATTGAGTTCTGCAGGTAACAATGGTTCTACCGAGAGTGTTGAAGGGTTTCCCGAATACGCAGTACTGATACCCAATGAACTGATTGACCGTGAAGGCATCATTAAAGTAGTGAACAGCTGTACAGTAGCTCGTTGGAGCTTGCAAACGATCGACGAAGTATCAAACCAATTTGCATTAACTTCACAAGTAATAATGCTATCATATTAGATAAAGGCGTTTTTCAAATAATATAAGGAGAGTATAAATGACATCAATTGAGAACTAATTTTCCAATGGAGTTTCTTCATAAAATGATGTCTTCAGCAATGCCTCCTTACGTTCGTCCCTGAAAACCAGTTCCATTATTATGTTGCTGCACAACTGAAATCTCACAAAAGGTCTACTTAATGATACGAGATTAATACTTTGAGAGCTGTATGATCACGTTAAAAAGGAGATTTAGTTTTCATATTCAATATAAATCTGGTTTTCAATGAAGCAACACTACCATTCCAGCTAAAAAGACGCCAGTTTTCATTTCCACGCTTCTATATCATAACCATGAACACCGCAAAGACAGTTATTCAATTAAGTGGGAATATATTTGCCAGAGTCTATTTTCAGTCGTGATCAACTTTACGTTGCTCTAAGATGAACTCGGATAAAGGAAAATCTCAAAGCTCTTATTTTATTCAATGGAGTTCAATGAAACTGATAAATTCAGAAGAACTGTATTTCTGTTTACTGAACAATTGGATCTTTATTTATTTCGACAGGATCTCTTTAAGAGTAATCAATTTCTGTTTTGAATTTAAAAAACTGTATGTACATCAAAGGAAAACTATTGTGTCAATAATAAAACTATAATGAATATCATATATATTTTATGATACTTTTACGATTAATTCTCTATAATTTGTAAAACCGTCACGGGAACAGGTATAGTTTAGATATAATGTCATATGGGCGACGATCAATTTAATTGACCTCAGAAAATGTCTGATATACATTTTATTGAATCTGGAGGGAGAAACGCGAAGTCAGTCCTGGCAGGATTTAAATTCAAAATATAAAGGAAGGAAATTAATGGCACAATGAATTGCTTTCGAAGTTTTCTATCATTTCATCTACACCCATATTTGTGAAAGCAAAAATGATGTCTAACATAAGCACGAGAATAAATATTTGGGTCGGGGTGTAATCGACATAGTGAACCCGTTAATACTTAATTGATACTTAACTTAATATTTAACTGGTACCTATTTTATTGTTTTTAGAAGGATAAAAACAAAATTAACCCTGATGGGATTTGATTTCGAGCGTAAGGAGCTGTAACGAAATTTCATCCGACACTCACTATTTCCCTTGTCTATCGCCATAACAAATGATTGATAATAATAATGGTTTCAAATTTTGCTACAAGGACAACGATTTTTTTTTTTGGGGGGGGGGGACGAGTCGATTACATCGACTCCAGTATTCAACTGGTACTTATTTTATCGACTCCGAATGGATGAAAGGCAAAGTCGACCTCGGCGAAATTTGAAACCAGAACACGAAGACGGACGAAATGCCGTTAAGAAATTTTCCAGCTTGCCATCTTTGATAATAATAATAATCCTTTCTATTATAGGCACAAGGCCTGAAATATTTTGGGGGGAGAGGATAGTCGATTAGATCGACCCCAGTACGCAACTGGTACTTAATTTATCGATCCCTGAAAGGATGAAAGGCAAAGTCGATCTCGGCGGAATTTGAACTCAGAACATAAAGACAGGTGAAATACCGATTTCTTTATTACCCATAAAGGGCTATACAAAGAATTTTTAAGACATCACAAAACATAAAGACAGTACAAAACGCAAACATAAAATCGGGGTAATTAAAATAAAATGATAATATGCAAGAATGAAAAAAATGAGGCGCAATGTCCACTCGATCCCCGAAGTCAGGTGGTTACATTTATCCAGTTTTTCACTTTTACGTTCAACGTCATGTAAACATTTTAACGGTTTTGTA
>NC_068982.1:35778231-35782154 GCF_001194135.2 Octopus bimaculoides | reverse complement strand
GAACCTCACCTCAACCGTACCGAACTTTCTTCCTCTGCTGATGTACGTGGCTTCATTGACAATTTCACCCAGGCACTCCTCGATTTCCTCTTCCGTCACCATTTCAATTTTACCGGTTTCGACAGCCTGTGTACGATACACTACTGTCCTCAGAATTTTCTTTTCTTTAGTCTCTTTTGGGGGACACAACAATTTGTACGAGTCTCCCTCAACCTCTATCAAATTCCTGCTTCTGGTCGACTCCTCCATATCCAACTTGATTAATTTGGTTTCCAGCGGCACTGGCTTCCTCACCGCAGTGGCCTTGGCGTAGCTCTCCATACTGGAGACACTACCACTTACCATAGCAGGGAAAAATGCAGCAGCTCACGTGAAATGCAACCGTAATAATTCCACAAAAATCACAATTATTTACCGAGACAGTTTTCACAAAGTAATACAACAGTATTCACAATAATTCACAGAGCCGTTTTACCGCGAAGCAGTTCGACCGGCGTGCTAACGATTCTGCCAGCTGGCCGGCTTTGAAAATAAAAATAATAATAATAATAATGAGCAGCTGGGAAAAAGAATGGTGTTATATGAACAGTTTTCATGGACAGTTTGTCAGGCTGGATGAGAAAAAGTGGGCTTAATTGAAATAGAGAGGGATAGGAGGGTAAGTTGAACTTTGGTCACGACTTGTGCAAGAACTAGTAATTGAACGAATCTTATTAAAACAAAACTAGACAGAAACCAACGAGAAATTAAGTGTCTAATAAACTGTCGAATTTATAGTGTGTACCTAAAGCAATATGGGACAAAACCAATACAAATGAAGAAAGAAGAAGGTAGAAAATGAAAAATTGGGTTGTTAGGATATTTGGATTTAAAATAGATGGAAAATCTATCGACCGGAAACTGGTATAGAAAATGATTACAGTAAAATTCTGTTGGATTTCTCCTTAGAAATTGGCCATGTAATATACGCACAAAGATTTGATATGATCCCCAATAAAATAAACATATGCAAGATCGAAGTGTTTTTTTATTACTATGTAATACAACATCCGCTTGACGAACAGAGACAACGCAGAATAAGTTAATCAATTCAGAAACGGTGAAACGCTGGCAGCTGAATTGAACTCAGAAATCATAAGCCATTCGCTCACCTCCTTTCACTTTTCTACTCTGTGGCTAAGAGATAATGACATCTTTAACATTATTCACGATAAACTCATTGGGACAGTTGTCGCATATTTCATACAAAATCAGATTTACAATTGTGTTTTTGTCGCAAATGGAAAGTCGTTATTTTGAATGAACACTTCTACAGAAAATTTATATAGCACAAAGCATTTTAAGCGAGAAATTTTCATTCATACATTTATCTATCTCTAAATACACAAACACACACATATGTGAAAGAATTACATTCATTTAAGAATCTTTTTATTCTTAACATTTCTTTTAAGACGAAAGTTCATTCTCTTTATTGTTTCTTCTATATACATCCTTTAACTTTTATTTTACAGTTATCATGTTATGCTATTGTTTTTGCTGATTTCATTTTATATCTATTTTCCAGTGTTGCTTCGATACACATGTATATATTTGTAAAGCAATGGTAGATAAATCATGTTACGGTACACGGTGAGTCAGTTATTTCAAACTAATACTGACTTCAGTTAATCCGATTAGTTGAACTTTTAAGACGATTCAGAACGCAGGCAGCATTTGTCCTTGACAGGTTATACACACCCACTCCTTTTCAATCTGCAGACACGAGATGGTTTTTCTCTTTCCAGTAATGGAAGCTTAAATAGTTTGAATATCGGAGTAAAATTGAATTCTGGTTCCTAAGTGCACATAATGAGGCTTATAGTGTTTGTTCGCAAAACTTTTTTTTTTAGTTGGAAGGATTAGATACAGTTCATAAGACTAAAATAATAATAATAATAATAATAATAATTGCTCTCTCACTCAATAATAATAATAAAAGGGATGGGCATAATGACACAGTTCACTGGAGATTTCTGTAGCATTAGAATATCTTCCAGGCGAAAAAAGTTTATCTTATTTTGCGGCTTGCCATTTTCTTTTTTATAGCAAAACATTATAAGAAACTTTCATTATATTTTTCATTAAATACCAAATCAACAATCAGTGAAAAATACAGAGATCTAGCTTCAGGATATCGTCATATTCAAGAAAGGCTGAGTCATCTGTAGGGAAAAAATCAATGAAACTAACTCACAACCAAACGTTTCTTACACGACCCCAACTCTACTTCACAGCAATTTTCCCTTTTTCTTATTCAGTTTTGTGTATATTGTTATATCTTGATGATATTTATCACAACATTCAATACCTTACATTGTGATATTCCAAACAGTTTCCTTTAGCCATTGTTGACATTTTAGTTCGCTAAACTGTTATTTTTTTCGTTTGGTGAGAAACTCTCAACAGATTATGTCGAGAATATGATCTAACCCGAAAGAACTTACTATAAATTCGTTATTCACTCTTTGGATTGAAGAAGTTAGAAGGTTCTCTTTATATAGGTGTCAGCCAAAAGAAATCACTGCACTAACAGTAACATTAGAACATTTTAAAGAAAGGTTTCCAAATAATTTCCAAAGCGATTAAAACTTCCATTCTGCTTCACTATATGTTGCAAAAAAAAAAAAAAATAGTTGTTATTATCACTCTAATAGAGGCCTTGTGGCATAAAGTACAAAGGATTATTTCTTTAATACAAGGCGGCAGAATCGTTAGCACGCCGGGCAAAATGCTTAGCGACATTTGGGCAAAATGCTTAGCGACGATTCGACCGTCTTTACGTTCTGAGTTCAAATTTCGCCGCGGTCGACTTTGCTTTTCATCCTTTCGGAGTCGATGAAATAAGTACCAATTGAGCACTGGGGTCGATGTAATCAATTTACCCCGCCCCCAACATTTCAGGCCTTGTGCCTTTAATAAAAAGTATTATTTATTTAATACAAGGCGGCGAGCTGGCAGAATTGTTAGTGCGCCGGACAAAGTGCATAGCGGCAGTTCACCTGTCTTTAAGTTTTGAGTTAAAATTCCGCTGAAGTCGACTTTGCCTTTTATCCTTTCGGAGTCGATATAATAATTACCAATTGGGCATTGGGGGTCAATGTAATCGACATTCCCTTCCACACCTTTGTGTCTGTAGAAGAAAGGGTTATTATTCTTCCAATACAAGGCGGCGTGCTGTCAGAATCGTTACCGCGCTGGACAAAATGCTCAGCGGCATTTTTTCTGACTTTACGTTCTCAGGTCAAACAAGTCGACTTCGCCTTTAATCCTTTCAGGATCGATAAAATAATTACCAGTTGAGCATTGAGGTCGATGTAATCAACTTGTCCCTCCCCTCAATTTTTTCTGGCTTTGTGCCATAAATAAGAAAGAGCTATTACTGTACTTTCCAGAATTTCAGGCTTTAAAAGAAAGGATTATTACTATAATACGAAAAGCGGTGAGTTGACAGAATTGTTACCATGCCGGATAAAATGCTTAGTGGAATTTCTTCCGGCTTTATGTTCTGAGTCCAAATTCTGCCGAGGTCGACTTTGCTTTTCATCCCTTTCGGAACCGATAAAATAAGTACCAGTTGAACAGCAGGGTCGCTGTAATCTACTTAGCTCTCTCTCCACAAAATTTCAAACCTTGTGGCTATAGTAGAAGAAACGAAAAACAAAAATAGATCTTGCAGGAATTAGTTGTGTCCCTTTATGTACCGAGTTCAAATCGAGCCGTGATCAATTTTTTTTTTTTTTTGCTTTTCATCCTTCCGGTATACATAAAATAACTATCAATCAAGTAATCGATTGTGCTCTCTCTCCAAAACTTGTAGTCCTGTGCTAATGTTAAGAATCAATAACATGGAAAAAAATATTGTTTCCTCCTCCTATATATAT
>NC_068982.1:35769293-35778071 GCF_001194135.2 Octopus bimaculoides | reverse complement strand
TATATATATATATATATATTTATATATAAGCACACACACATACACACACAAAGCAACTCAAAACGTTAAACCATCTGAAACGCAAGATTTCACTTGACTGAACAACCATACGTAAATTCGAACTTCTGGCTTATCAGCAACGTACCCAAAACAACTGCAGTTCTTTTGTTCACATAAAAAAATGCAAATACATACAAGTTGTTTTCAGTCTAACATATCTATTTCGGAAGGCGGTACAAATACTTGCATTAAAATTATATCAGCCATTAAGCTTGACTAGATCATCGGTTTAAATGGGGTTTGTTACTCACGAAGCAGAAAGTGTAATAGCAGAGCTATTCTTTCTAATTTGCCGCACTCTAGACATTTCCAATACAGATTGATAATTGGCAAAAGTGAAAAACAGCGTAAATAACTTTTCACTTTGAAAGAATGAATTATATTTATCGATATCATTCTGCTGGAAATGATACAGAGCGGAGAAAAGACACCTCTCTCTTCCACAAACAAACGCATACACAAGAGCGCACGCATGTGTTGTGTTTTACTGGCGCAAGTATTAAAGCGTTCAACACACTCCTGTACAGTCTGCTACATATGTATAAACGTAAACATAACTATATGGTAAAGCATAGATAAGGTAAAGCATAGCTATCTAACACACACACACACACACACGCGCGCGCGTGATACTTAAGGTTAGTTTATTCCTGTAACTTTTCAGAGTTCTAGTCTAGCAAAGATCAATGCTAATTTATCGATAAAAAGAAGTCGACAATTAAAAACAAGAATGTAAAGAATGTAAGCTAGCGTAGTGTTTCCCATAGAAGTGAAAAATAGGCCCTACTGAGGGCCGTCTTAACAGTATCATAGGCTCCCGGACAAATCAATGCTCTGGTATTGTATTTATTTATTGCTAGTTAATCACGACATACATAGATCATGATTGGGCCCCCAGACCCATGAGACCTCCAGAATTATTGTTTTAAGGTATGGGCAAAGTGGACAGTTGCCTGGGGGCCTCACAGATCTAGGGGTCCAATTCTGGTCCATGTATGCTATAGCTTGTCAATAATGAACTATAAGGTGAGCTTGTAGAATTGTTACCGTGCCGGGCAAAATGCCGTCTTTACTTTCTGAATTCAAATGCTACTGATGTTAATTTTGCTTTCATCCTTTCGAGGCTGATAAAATAAGTACCAGTTGAGCACTGGGGTCAATGTAATCAATTTACCCCTTCCCCGAAATTGGTAGCCTTCAGCCAAAATTTGAAACCAGTAATAAACTACAATAGGGACCAGCACACTGGATGGTTGTCCCGGAGCCCAAATTTAATCTATATATATTGTAGCTTGCCGTCAATAAATAAATACTATAAGGATTAGCACATCGGACAGCTGCTCTGCAGTCCAATGGACCAAGGAGCCAATTCTTATCTAGGTTTGTTGTGGCTTGCTGTTAATTAACAATTACAATACAGCTCAGTGCATTAATCTACCCGGGGGTCGATAATGCTGGTGGGACAGCCCTGACCCGTGGACAACTGCTAGTAAGCCTATGTGTTAAGGCGGTACAGATCCCATACTTGGATGGGACTGTGAGAATTAAAACTGGTGTGTGTGTGTGTGAAGGGGAGGGGACAAATTGCCATGTTTTCTATCATTAACATGTTCTAAATAAGAACAGCGAAATGCTCCGAGCTGGCAGAATAGTCAACGCGTCGAGAAAAAGGCATTTATGGTACTTGTGTTGACTCTTTACATTTCGAGTTCAAATTCTGCAGATGTCAACATTGTTTTTCTTCCATAAGTATCATGGAGTTATGATATCGACAAACCCTGTCTTCCGAAATCTGTTGGCGTTCTGCCTAAATCAGAAACCATTATGAGAGTGGAGTGCCCCGCCAAATTTTCTCCTCGTTTTGGTTAGGGAATTGGTATTTATCAATCTGAGAACCACTGCGCTGGCTCTCAACTACGGTAGTGTTTTTACTGTTATAACTTGGGGAATCGTCGCTGTCGTCGTCGCCGCCGTGGCAGCCGCTGCAACCACTACCATGACTGCGGCCGTTGATTTCTTTTACCGCCGCTGCTGCCCCTGTTGCTGTCACTGCTGCCACTACTACTACTACTACTACTACTACTACTACTACTACTACTACTACTACTACTACTGTTGCTGCTGCTGCCACCGCAACTACAATAAATTTTTATAAGTTGGTAGAAATGTCAGTTGTGTGTATCACAATATTCTGGCTTATACTGTCTTATCCCCGCTATTTATTCATTTCGCTAAGATATGGTGGACTTAAACAAACCAACACCAGTTTTTAAACGGTGGTAGGGAACAAACACAAATACACTCACAGATATATACAATTTTATATATATATTACACACACACATGCATACACATCCGTCTATCTATTCATCTATCTATCTATCTATCTATTTACCGATGTAGGGCGGGCTTATTTTTCAGTTTCCGTCAACCAAATCTACTCGCAAGGCTTTGCTCGGTCAAGGACTATTAAAGACATTTGCCCAAAGTACCATGCAATAGTACTGAACAGGGAGCCATGCAGTTAGGAAGCAAACTTCTTTACTGTATTACAACGCTCGCGCCTAATAGCTCATTATTATTGTATCATTTTGAAAAAATGTCACATATGCGATAGGGTACTCAAAAGTAACCGGAAACGTTCTCTGAGGGGCAAGCCAGTTGTAGTTCAGACTTCCGCTGCAAGAAGCCACTTGATGCGACCCTCGGGCATCAGTCTGCCGACCGGCGACACCTGCTGCAGTCATACTTCCACGTGGTACGTCATTGTTTTGCAGTGCTTCTCCTCTGTTCGTCGACTTTTGCGATGGCTGAAACGAAGGAACAGCGTGCTCCCGTGAAATTCTGTTTTCTGCTGGGAAAAACGGCGGTCGAAACAGTTGTCATACTTCAAATAGCTTACAAAGAGTCTGCCATTAGCAAAACACAAGTTTACGAGTAGTTTTCACGCTTTAGGAACGGTCACTTATTGCTTGAAGACCAACCTCGTTCAGAGCGACCGTCGACCTCCCGAACGAATGAAAACATCATGAAATTTCATGATTTGATCTTGGAGGACGGTCACCGAACAATTAACGAATTTGTTGATATGACTAGTGTGTCCTGGAGTTCCTGCCAATGAATATTGAGAGAGGAAATGCGAATGAAAAGCGTCGCAGCAAAAGTTGTGCCTCGCTTGCTCACGGTAGATCAAAAACAGTCACGATAGAATGCGTGTCATGAACTGAAAGAACAGCTGGAAGTTGATACGGACCTTTTTTTGAAGATAATCACTGGTGAGAAAAGCTGCTGTTATGGCTACGACTCGGAAACGAAGCAACAATTAAGTCAATGGAAGCACTCAATGTCACCACGCCTCACAAAAGCGTGTCGAGTGAAGTCCAATGTCAAGACGATGCTGATTTGTTTCATCGACGCGAAAGGAATTGTCTATACAGAATTTATTCCGCTTGGTCAAAATGTCTAGCAGACATTTTACTTGGTAGTTCTGAAGCGTTTGCGAGATGCAGTGAGACGAAAACGCCCCGTGACAAAGTGGAGAGTAGTGGTTGCATCACGACAGTGCGCCTGCGCACTCCGATTTGAGTGTGAAACAGTTTTTGACCAAAAATGGCATGACCCTGCTTATCCACCCACCTTATTAACCCGATCTTACTTCCTGCGATTTTTTCTATTCCCCCGAATGAAAAAAGTCCTTTAAGGAAAACGTTTTGCAGATGTGGAAGAGGTGAAGAAAAAAAACCCGACAGAGGCGTTGAAAGGCATCACTTCCCAAGAGTTCCAGGACAGCTTCGAACAGTGGAAAATGCGCCTGGACAGATGCAATGCTTCAAATGGAGAATACTTTGAAGGTGATAAAAGTGTAAACGTGTAGAACTTAAGTGAATAAAACAATATTGCGAAATTCCGGTTTCTTTTGGGTACCCCCTCGTATGTTGTTACTTTGAAAATTGCTTTCTGCCAAATTAAAAAAAAAATTAAGCAAACAATTTAATATCAATTTCAAACTAGGTCAGCAATTTCGGGGAGGGGCGTAAGTCGATGACATCGACCCCTGTGCTCGACTGGTACTTATTTTATTGACCCCTAAAAGATGAAAGACAAAATCGACGTCGGCGGAATTTGAACTCAGAACATATTGACGGACGAAATGCCGCAAAGTATTTTGCCCGGCGTGCTAACAATTCTGCTAGCATGCCACCTTTAAGCAAATGATCTAATGTTGGTTTCAAATTTTGGCACGAGGCCAGCACATTCGGGGGAGGGGATAAATCGATTACTTCAACCCCATTGTTCAGTTCACACTTATTTTATCGACCTCGGAATGATGACAGGCAACGTCGGCTTAAGTGGAATTTAAACTCAGAATGTAAAGACAGACGAAAAGCAAACCATCTACCACTAAAAACTACAACATTAATGTTAGTTATGAAGTTTTTAGTAGTAATAAATCTGGAACTGAGACAATTTCATTAGAAAACCATATTTTGGCATCAATGTAATCAGTGTTTTTTGTTTTGCGTTTACAGTATATTTTTCCTTTTTCCAGATACCTCAAGTTTCCTTTCTTATTTTGTGGCTAAATGTACGGTTTATGTAAATTCAGATCTCTCGGTGACCTGATTTCTTTTTGTCCCACTCTTGTGGTACGTGTATGTTATCCTCGAGAATTTTAGCGAAAGCAAAGTTGCCAGCGGTAAGGTCTTCCACTCAAACCACACTTTTAGGCTTCAATTGTTACTTATTTCTTATAACGGAAGTCATCTGTCGCATTGCAGTCTATGCTAGAGAAGCTTTCTTTGGCTCCCAATATCTCAACTCTCCTCAGACTTGTACTAATCCTACCCTTCCTTCCCAGAATAAAAAACCTTCGAAACTTATTCCATGCCAACGTTTTCTTTTCAACATCAACCTGTAAAATTTAAAATCAAACACCAATCGCATCAATTTATTAGTCTGGAGAGTTCTACAAGCAAATCTGTTTCATGACATTTTGCGCTATTACTGTGTCGTAGTTATTCAATGAAAGCACATTTTAGTAGATGCTCGTTGTTTATCCGACCCGACACAATGACTGAGATTTGTAGGGGAAGGAAATGAATGCTGCAACATCTGTACGTTTCCCAAAAACTAGCTATAGGTCATGATATTGTTTCAACGACAGGTAAATTCTGACGTATAACAACTGTTTTGTCTGTCTATTCTGCGGATCATTTAAATGATCACGATAGGAGTTATGTATTTCTTGAGTCGCTACAAGTATTTCGATACTGAAATACAATTGTTGCATAATATACACAGCATGTAATGTAGCATAATTGCCAAGGAGAAAGTTAGAAGAATAGAAAAACAGACTTAAAAATAAACATGGCTAACAATATATTTTATAACTCTTTCCATTTAAGCAAACATTATCAACCACTCTTTTAGAATAGCAAATATAATTGATGAATGAAGGGCAAAAAAGAAAAAAAAGAATGACTGATGGCTTGTTCTGTATTTCCAAAACAATTCAAAGAGAAAAAGAATAATTTAAATAAGAGGAAGTTCAGGTTATCAGTATTTGAGTAAAGTGTTGGCTTTTATACTTTAAGAATTAATGAATATCTTTTATAAGTTATTAACATAAATCATGAATGATATTAGTTTAGTAATATAAATAGCGTTATTTGTTTTATTGACTTATCACTGATGACAAACAAATCCAACTCTCCTGGAATTTGAATTCGGAATCAAGATGTCCGAGACTTAATACTGTCGTTTTACCTTTACAATCATTTCCATTGCTTTACATGGTTGTTGTAATAGAAGAGTTAAAAAGAGAATACAACGCAAATCAATGCATTTATAATTGAACTGTGACTGCTCAAAGGAAATATGCATGTATATATTTAAATTTAAACATAGACTGAGGTGGACAAGAGGCTCTGAAGAAGGAAAAAGTAACGAGGAACAGCAGACTTTTTTTTGGTTTTGCTTGAAGGAAGGAGCCGAGCTCATTGCCTTTCCAGACCCTTCGAGACCGGCGAGATCGATGTTATCGTTTTGCTTGAACTGTTAATTTAGTTTGTCGTTTTATTGCTCTAAACATCTCTGTTGTTCAACACCGATTCTAAATTATAAGAATAAAAATGAATATTAAGCTGGACAATACAACAAAACTCAATGAGTTTATAATTGAACTGGGAAAGTTCAAAGAACATATGTGCCTATATCTATATTAAGTTATAGACGTAAGTGGACAAGATACTTCGAGGAAGAAAAATAGTTAGCATAATAAATCGACAATACAGTGGAAATAAGCGAGTTTATAATTGAACTGGGACTGTTCAAAGATTACATTTTAGACACTCGACTAGAATTATCCTGTAAAGCTCACAGTGCACTAGCTACTAAACAGTAAATTTGAAAAGATTCTAGTATGGTTATAGAGGGAAGACAGACAACTGTACATGCAGTTTTAACAACGAATTGCATTACTTTATAGTAAAGGTAAGGCATCGTTTTAGATTGTTGTTGTTGGCACTCCGTCGCTTACGACTTCGAGGGCTCCAGTTGATCCGATCAACGGAACTCGTGAAATTAACGTGCAAGTGGCTGAGCACTCCACAGACACGTGTACCCTTAACGTAGTTCTCGGGGATATTCAGCGTGACACAGTGTGACAAGGCTGACCCTTTGAAATATAGGTACAACAGAAACAGGAAGTAAGAGTGAGAGAAAGTTGTGGTGAAAGAGTACAGCAGGGTTCGCCACCATCCCCTGCCGGAGCCTCATGGAGCTCTAGGTGTTTTCGCTCAATAAACACTCACAACGCCCGGTCTGGGAATCGAAACCGCGAGTCCGCTGCCGTAACCACTGGGCTATTGCGCCACCACTCATGGGTGAATTATAAATGATAAGAACCTGAGGATGCGCCGCGTTGTGAGCATAATAATAAATAAGCTGCATATTTTCTAATTTTATGAAAGGATAGATATGCACGAATATTATTTTGGTCTTAAGGCTTAAACTGTTCTCTTTTTCATATAAATTTTCAGAGACGTCATCAACGGGCGGTTTCAAATTTGAACGCATACGAAATATTTCTCGCGTGCGCGTGATTCTTCAACTTCGGTTTAAAGTAGCATATTTTAGAAGAAATTTGCGTGTGCTCGTTAAACGATCGGTACCAATGTGCATACCAAATGAGAATTCCAGGTACCATTGGTGCTCATTCAATTTCATTCCCCGTTGTGTTTTGTCTAAATGTATGTTTATATTTAATTTATACACACTATTCTTTTGTGTTAACTTTTGATGGTTTTTATTCCCTCTGTTTTGTACTTTCAGGAAGATATGATTACAACTAACGGTACAGGATACTAGCATGTGACAGTTATACTCAAAACAAAGCAACTTCTTCCTGATCGTAAGAATTTTTTTTAAAGTTCTTTCTGTGTATATAGGTTTAATATTCATTTTAATTTTGTAGATAAGAAATTGAGATCTACTAATATATAAGGAGGAGGACTGAAACACAAGAGCTGTTAATGAATTTAAATATAGGATACGCATAGCTTAAAACTTAAGCTTCATGTAATTGGAAATGGATGGAGTAAAATATAGTTTCACTTTAATGACGACAAATATATCATTTCATTCTAATAATGACAATTTCAGCATAACCGAGTACATATATAAGTTTTGCACGCACACATGTGCTTGTATAGAACTAATATATATTTCACTCAGTATTTTACTCATGCTCCGCCTGGCACAACTTGAAATTGATCCAAATTCTTTTCTACGCCATCTAAAGAGTGAAATTTCTGATTACGCAGCCTCAATAATTTAATGACTGAATGTAGAACAAGCGCACTAAATAAATATAGCATACTTCTGTAGAAGAAAGCAATTCTTTGATAAAAATGGGAAGCAGCCAGATGATGAACGACCAACTAACCAAGTTTAGACACGTTTCTGAGTTGATAAAATTATTTTATGATCGAAGTGTGATATGAATTGAATTGTTTTGCTAATTCTCGTGCAGTTTGCTTGAACTTTCCTTATCTCTGGTCTTCAGAAGATCAGTGATGACAGAACTTGGTCGTTTTGATCAACGGGTGTTCGCGAGGGAAAAATTTCCCGAGCGAAACTGGCCAAACCATTGTTGACATGTCCGGTTAATTTCCAGAGATAAAACGAATATTTCTTACATTTCCATTGTTGAAGAGCCTCTTGGAATCGATGCAGCATGCAGTGTCTGATATAGGTCTAATCTAAAATCGCTTAAAAAGCGTAAGATCGATACGAATTTTACTACTATGGGCACAGGAGTGGCTGTGTAGTAAGAAGCTTGCTTCTCAACCTCATGGTTTCGGATTCAGTTCCACGGCGTGACACCTTGGGCAAGTGCTTACTATAGCTTCGAGCCGACTAAATTCTTGTAAGTGGATTTGATAGATGAAACTGAAAGAAGCACGTCGTGTGTGTGTGTGTGTGTGTGTGTGTGTGTGTGTGTATATATGATAGATCGTTGACCAAACACCATTCAATTTTTTTTCTCCGTGTCTTTCTCCTTGTTTTCTCCGTATTCTTTCTGTTGAAGAGCGTAGCTCGAAACGTTAAAGACTTTCTGTATTCCCGAGCGTCAAACTAATACATCCTTTTGTTGTTTACACCACCTGTCCTCGTCTGTTGTTGTTTTTTTCGTACATTCTCCCATATGTATGTATA
>NC_068982.1:35768610-35769204 GCF_001194135.2 Octopus bimaculoides | reverse complement strand
ATATATATATATATATATATATATATATATATATATATATATATACATATATATGCATAGATATGTATGTATCTATGCATATATTTGTGTGTGTGTGTGTGTGTTTGTCTCTCACCACAACTTGTCAGCCAGTGTTGGTGTGTTTATGTCCCTGTGACTTAGCGGTTCGGTAAAAGAGACCGATAGAATAAATACCAGGCTTAAAAAAATAAAAAAAGTACTGGGGTCAGTTCATTCGGCTATAATGCTTCAAGGCGGTGCCCCAGCATGGCCGCAGTCTAATGACTGAAACAAGCGAAAAAAAAAGTATAGTATAAATTAATCTGCAAACAAAGAAAACACATTAGAAGCAAAAATCAAAGA
The DNA here is from genome assembly GCF_001194135.2 of Octopus bimaculoides. NCBI lineage: Eukaryota > Metazoa > Mollusca > Cephalopoda > Octopoda > Octopodidae > Octopus > Octopus bimaculoides. The sequence continues at coordinate 35,768,841 of NC_068982.1, read as the reverse complement.
GTAAGGGTAGTAACGAATACGAGGGATCAGTAATCATAATGAGAAACTCAAGGGAGCAGTAATTGTAACAACAAACACGAGGGCAGTATTATGTCATCGCCAACTACATCTCAGTTCGATCAGGAGTGACTCGGAGGGTAACACTAATAACAGCTCCAACAACAACCGCAACTAGTACTACTATTCCTCCTCCTCCTCCTCCTCCTCCTACTCCTCCTCGCCTCCGTTACC
>NC_068982.1:35767574-35768432 GCF_001194135.2 Octopus bimaculoides | reverse complement strand
TGGTACAAACTTTTGTTCTACAGTAATCTGAAAGAAAACGTTCCATCAAAATTGCATGTTCCAGACATCAGTTTAATAACGTCGGAGTTATTTTACTAAATTACGTTTTTTTAATTTTCTAAATTAATTGAAACGAAGACAGAAATATGGTCACAAAAAGCTACACCTCTCTAACTTCGAGGAAGCATTTTAGAATTATTTTTATGCCAGTGAGGGAGGTGCTATTACATAAGTTAGTTTTACTATTTTCCGACAAATGTATCAGGTGAAAGTTGTAACGATTTTTTTAAAGACTATATTTTCCCAGAGTACCACGTGACTGCTGATATTTACATCTCTGCAGAACATTTGGCAGAAGGTATCGCAAACTGCTTAATAACTCCAGATAATATTTTCTTAGTAGAGAAAATTCTTTGATAGAAACGAGACTAAATAGTAGCTTGACCTTTCACTAGAAATTAACGGAATATTGTTCTGCCGTGTCTTACAAGCGATCGCTTGCCAAAGCAAAGAAATCGTACTTACTGACGGAACAGTTGTGAAACCTTTTATACGAAGTAATTTTTGGCAAAGATTAATATCAAATGGTTGAAATAACCTAATCCTCGCCAACTCTCACCTTTACTTAGGACAAATTTCCAGACAAAATTTAATAATAATAATAATAATAATAATGATGATGATGATGATAATAATAATAATCCTTTCTACGAAAGGCACAAGGCCTGAAATTTGTGGGGAGGAGGCCAGTCGATTAGATCTACCCCAGTACGCAACTGGTACTTAATTTATCGACTCCGAAAGGATGAAAGGTGAAGTCAATCTCGACGGAATTTGAACTCAGGACGTAGCGGCGGG
>NC_068982.1:35761132-35767385 GCF_001194135.2 Octopus bimaculoides | reverse complement strand
ATTTCGCCTGCCGCTAACGATTCTGCCAGCTCGCCACCTTAATAAATAACAACAACAACAACAACAACAACAACAACAACAACAACAACAACAAAATATTCACACAAATACATATCAAAAACACCAGGACTAACAAGTATATATAACATACAGAAAATAGCACAACTAAGTACTGCACACATCCTACGTAAAACATTTTCGGTACGGTAAAAATAAGAGCATCAAAACAAACCACAATAAATACCCAAGGCACATAGAGCTGCGCTTGATAGTGCATTGAAAGCACGTGATAAAAATAAGACTACTCAGTTATAATAATAATAATAATAATAATAATAATAATAATAATAATAATAACACACGCACGTACATTACAGACTCTTCCATTTTTCCTGAGCATCAAACTAATATACCCTGTTTGTTGTTTCCTCATCTGTCTCAGTCTTTTGTTTTTTGCTTTTTGCACAATTTTGAGCCATATAAATATGTATGTATGTATGTATGTATGTATGTATGTATGTATGTGTGTGTGTGTGTATGTGTGTGTATGTATATATGTATGCATGTTTTCTACATTGTCGCTAGCCACATCTCAATCTCCTGCCAAATTAACTGTGATGACGTCATCAATTCGACTACATATTTTGTTATTAAGAGTCGCTCAAAAGCATAATTGCGCATTCAGCTTGTCCCTGATTGATTGTTTTCCTGATTAATTTCCATTGGTCGCTGTTCATGAATTTCATTTCAACTAACATTAACTTTTGGTGTTAAATATTCCTATCCTATCTTTGACATCCTTTCTGCAACCGAACAACTATAAATAAAGATTTTTGTCCCTCTATTAAAGAACCACGTCTAACACTTTCTCAAGATTTCGTACTTCATTTTCTCTACTTTTTATTTATGCTGTGCACGCACACACACACACATATGCACACACAGACACACTTGAGCAATTTTTTAAAACAAAAGTTATCCTGCAATGGTTAATTTTTATTTATCTCTGAAATTCTATCCACCTGGACACGTTCCCTTATCTCTCTGCTGTTCCTTACCAGCCACATTTAACTGCTTATATTCCTTACATTAAATTGTTCGACTTCTTTTACGTCTTTGGCCAAGTTTTTTATTTAAATGTCAGAACGATCATCAATGTTCAGCTACATACAAGCATACATATTAGGTTGTCCGGAAAGTTCATGCCAATTTTTAAGAGGAATTAAAAGACAAAAAAAAAATTATACTATTAAATATTTATTCAACTAAATATGAACCATTTTGTTGCACAACCTTTCTCTATCTTCCTTCAGGTTAAAGATTCCGTCTTCCCGGAGTTTTGGCGGTTTCTTGGCAAAGAACTCATTAAGGTGGGTTTTTTTTTATGTCCTCCAAAGAATTAAAATTTTTACCATTGAGATTATTTTGCAAGGACATGAATAAATGAAAATCCGTAGGAGCAATGTCTGGTGAATATGGCGGGTGGGGTAACACATCCTAGCCAAGCTGCAACCGTTTTTGACGGGTCGCCAAAGAAACACGAGGTCTGGCATTATCCTGATGCAAAACAACACCTTTCCTGTTCGCCAATTCTGGGCGTTTTTCTTGAATTGCTGCCGTTAAATCGTCCAGTTGCGAGCAGTACTTCCCAAAATTAATTGACTGGTTACTTGGCAGAAGCTCATAGTACAGGATTCCTTTCTAGTCCCACCAGATGCAGGGCATGAATTTCTTAGGATGAAAACCTGCTTTTGAGGTGGCTAAAAGTGGCTCATGTCGCTCACCCCAGGACTTTTTCGCTGAACATTGTTGTAAACGATCGATTTCTCATCACCCGTCGCAATTTGCTTCAAAAAGGATACTTTTCATTGCATTTATACAGCAAATCACAGACTGAAATACGATCTAAAATATTATTTTCACTCCGATCATGTGGTACCCAAACATCGTTGCAATTTGAGTACCCAAGCTTCACTAAGTGTTCATGGATGGTGGATTTTGATAAATTTAGTGTTTCTGCCAATTCTCGCGTTGTCTTGATTTGGTCGTCATTTAAAGTGGGAAGGTCTGCCTGAGCGTTCTTCATCAATAGGGCTACAATCACCAACTCTAAACTTATCGAACCACTTCCGTATAGTTCTGTCAACTAAAGCACCTTCACTGTACACAGCATATATCATTTTGTTGCTTGCGAGGCATTTTTGCCTTTACGGTAATAAAAAAGCATCAAGTGTCTAAATTGAATCTTATAATCTTCCATTTTGCAAAATTGACACGAATTAAGTAATTTTAAACTTTGTTTCTCAAGACATAACTATCTTTTGAGAAAGAAAGTGTGCGCTAACCGGAAATGTAAGCATATTGTATGTGTTGCTAAATTTGCTGTGTTCTAACGTGTTGAAACATGAACGACTAAAAATCGGCATGAATTGTCAGGACCACCCATGCATACATACATACATACATACATACACACACACATACATAATGATTTGGGGCAGAGAAGAGAAACTGTGTACAATTGTAGAAATCAGCAGCCCAGCGGGTGTTAACATAAAACTAGAGATCAACGAAAAAGAAGATACCTACGCTGAAATATTGAGAAATCTGCAGTTACTCTATCCAGATTACAAGTTCAGGTTTATACCTGTAATTATTGGGGTACTGGAATATGTAACACTGCCTAAATACCAATCTTGAAAAATTAGGCTTCTCAAAACCAGAAAGGAGAAAGCTGATTCGAAGACTACAGATCCATTCCATCACTGGAACTGTAAAAATCTGTAACTTTCCAGCAGTTTATCATTTAAGCATATAAGAGCATGTCTAGATATGCAACTATTTGCATGAGGATACATGCATAAAATAAAACAAGTTCTAAAGGTTCATACTTTCAGCCGCAGCGTGTGGGATTTTCCAGTTGTCGTCTGAGCACGGAGTAAACATAACTGGACTGCTTTTCTTTTGGGTAGCTTTTTTCCATGTCATGTGACTATAGCGTAAATGGCACTGTAACGGACAAGATTGAAAGTACTGAGAACAAAGATTTTACTCCTCGACTTTGTGACTTTTATTAATTCCTTTCAGTCACACTTGAACAGATAGGTGAAGGGAGGAAGGGTCAATGTTAATGCTGCCATCGTAGCGCCAAAAGTATTCGTCCATATTGATTTCTTATATTGTAACAAGGCACCAGATTTACAGCGAAATTGGATATGTGTTGCTCATATTTTCTCCATCCGCATTAGCGATGTATATCTATTTATAAGACAAAGAGGGAAGAACCACATAATCACCCCCCCCCCAAATACAAAACAAACAAAAAACAAAACAAAACAGTAGTGACAAGAGAAAGACATTCTATACATGTTTGCAGATCAAAACTGAAAAGTCATCACTAAAGCCTTCATTTTATCATTTATTTCAGTTCATAAATATTTTATTGATAACTATTAAACTTCTCATTAAGTGATCAGTAGTTTTTTCTCCTCTTGCAATAAAATATTTATCATTCTTGCAGCTTGCTATGAAAGCGTAGTTGTTTAACCTTGGGTCACCCCTTATTTTACAGATTCACAATCAAAGGCGTTCCAGTCGTGTATTCTGTATTTTTATAAATTAAGAACTATATTATATCTATTATATAGTTTATTTAAAAAGACAATAGGGTATAAGTTGAGTGAGATTTGGCTACTATTTCTAGTTGTTGTTTGGTATAAAGAAACACTACTAAACTTCATGATTAAAATGGCTGAATCCAAAGTAAAGGAATTTTAATTCGATTACAAACTGTTTCTTTCAACAATCCACCACTTATTATTTCACTACCCTAACGGTCACAAATTGGATAAAGTCTTAAGCTTTCTAATTTTAATACCAGATTAGGTAATAGGATTAAAATGGTTTGAAGAACGCTTTCGTTGTTATTTTGCATGGAAACGCTCTTGTTTTCGTTATTTAAATTTATAAATGGATTTGATTTAAGCTCCAAACGAGATGAGTTTAAGCGTATATATTTTCAATGACGTATTTTGTAGTATTTATTTGTTTTTAATGAAGATTCTTTTAAAATCTAGCTTTCGGTTTTAGTTTATTTCAATAAAAAAACATTCAACTAAATGTGTTTAGTATCCTAGATTTATTTTATTACATTCGTAATGAAAAGTGGAAGAGTGGGAAAACCACCACAGCCAAACGCAGAGAAGCATTAATTGCGAGCCCACCCTTGTTCACCTCCGCCGTAACCACAACGAGGATCTAAAAGTATGGGCCCGGGAAAAGGGGGTGCAGGCGGTGCAAGCGCACTTCCTAAAATTTTTGTTTGGTGCAATATCAAAATTTACACTCCAACACACTTTTCGCAGGTTTAGAAAATAATGCATAAAAAGGATCTAAGCAAATTGCGTTCCTGAGCTATGGTCTAAAAGTATAGGGGAACGAACTAAACTGTGAGAAAACACGACACACTCAGATTTTCACATTGGTCCCTTAAATAATAAATTACACCCTATCCGAGTGTACTGTGTATTCCTATATCACCAAGGAAAGTTTACATCAAGCATCTATTTTATTGTGATCTTACGTGATTTTATCGTGTTGAACACGAATGTTCCACATGGTAGGCTTCATAATTGTTAAGGAGTTTCTCTCTTAACATAAAATCACTGGTAGCTTTAATCCACAAATAAAGTATTTTTATCCACCAATGCAGTGTTGAGCACCCATTCTCATTGCTTGATATCAATGAATCACCAATTGCAGCGTTCTCAAAGATCGGATAAGCACTAAGCACGAATAGAGAATCAAAGTAAACCATGGAAAAGAACGGAGAACATCATTGAAGAATATTCCTATACCACCAAGGAATGTTTACATCAAACTTCTATTTTATCGTGATTGTACGTGATTTTATCGTGTTTTAATTCAAAGATGGAGACGAGTAACGATGTTCCATGTGGTAGGCTTGATAATTAAGAGATTTCTTTCTTAGCATAAAATCAATGGTAGCCTTAACCCATAAATAAAGAAACTTTATCCACCAATTCGGTGCTGAGCATTCATTCTCATGGTTCGATATTAAAGTATACACACACACACAAACACACACACACACGCACGCACGCACGCACGCACGCGTGTGTATGGGTGTGTGTTTTATATTTCTATCTTTTAAATTTAGTTTATATAGACCGAGACAAATTCTAATTAAAAACAACGTCCGTCCAATTATGTAAAGTTACATGCTGAGATTTATAAAAGTGTTGCGTTGTTTTAAAGTTTCACTTACATATTAAATGTGCAAAACTCTTCTTTCGATTTTCTTGTCATATTTTCAAGTTTACTGCTTAAACATTTGTCTACGTAACCAAGTGTTCTAGTAATAATAGAATTTTCGAAACATTTTACTGTAACTATGAATAGATAGGAGAATCATAACCATTATAGTTCAACTTGGTTTTCCACTCCTCTTTCTCTCGGCTCTACCTGTCTCCCTCGTTCTCTCTCTCTCTCTCACACACATTTATGAACACTCATACCTTTCTCTACCTCCTTTGGTATTAATTTATGTTTACTTTTCTCTACCTTACTGTCTTCCTTTTCAAACTATTAAGTTGGTTAAATCCGGCAATACTCACCCTCTTCCAGTTTGATTGTTTATTTTATATTTCATTTCCACCAGTTAAAAGCAACGATAAAAAGGCAGATGTGTTACAATATTTCAGCAGCTCGTCTCCGTTCTTTTTTCTTCCTCGGTATCAATATCTGACTGCAACTCTTTCTCACGTCCCCAGACGATTGTCTGAATCCGCCCAGATTTGTGGTAAGCCATGGGTATGGATTGATGGTAAATCTAAAACATGCAATGGACAAAAAACAAAACTTAAAATAAAAAATGTTTATGCTCGTAATGCAACTAAAACATAAAATGGATTCTCTTTTGGTTTCTACAACGAGTAATTCAGTTTTTCGAGTAACGAAATTACCCATTCATTGAATGGCTAAGTATCCCATAGGCATTTGTATTTTTAATTGAATTCAAGGGCAGAATCAGTCTGAAAGAATATGCGACAAGGCTGGCACTTTGAATTACAAGTAGAGTTCATCCGATAAGATGCCAAAGTTTCCAACTTCTCAATTTCAATCACACAGCTTCACTCGTAAATCACACGCACACGCAAACACACACTCATTCACACAAACATACATATACACACAGTGCATATATATATATATATATATATATATATATATA
>NC_068982.1:35746795-35760980 GCF_001194135.2 Octopus bimaculoides | reverse complement strand
GTGTGTGTGTATAAGCGCAGGCGTGGCAGTGTGGAAAAAAAACTTGTTCCCAACCACATGCTTCTGGGTTCAATCCTATTGCGTGGTACCTTGTGTAAGTGTCTTCTACTTATGGTAGAAGACACTCGGGCCGACCAAAGTCTTGTGAGTGGATTTGGAAGAAGCCTGTCGTGTATATATATATCTGGGGGCAACCAGATCGAACCATCTCAAGTGTAACTTCCCGAAATGGTCGTCACTTCTGGAACTTGACTGAGGAAAGAAAGCCACGAATGACCCGTCTTTTTTTGCCTGTCCTTCTAATTGTTGTTTCTCTTGTCCGCCTTTGTATCGTCTATATGTCCGAATGTTTTAATGTCCTCTATTGCGTGTAATCTAAGCGTTTAGTACTATAATCCAATGACCTACAGATATCTTTTTATGATAACCTTATTCGTTATTCCATCTGCTGAAAGTCCTATGGCAACGGGAAAGTGGTGACATGCGCTGATCTAACCAGTTGCAAGCATACATCAAATTACAGCTTTTGTCTGTCAGCTATTCTCCAAATCTATATTTTGTTAATCACTAGATATTACATCCTGTAAGTTTCGCCTCAAAACGGTTCTTCGGGTGATATGATTTAAGGTCTATTAGTCTGTTTTCATACATTCATTATTGAAAAAATATGTAAAAAACGAAAGCAAGCAAACAGTGATTTGGTTGTGATTCAATTTATAAGTTAGATGTTTTCATTGATAGCTATATTTGTATTTTTCGTTGTGTATGTGTATTCGTTTACACAGTTTACTGTTCTTTTTAATATATGTCTGATATGTTTTTAGTAAATGTATGATTCACTTTCCAGATGTATGTGCGTGCGTGCGCGTGTATATGTGCCTGATTGAAACTACATGGTAACGGTTTAAGTGCGAATCTGCTAAAGCAAAATGAAAAAGGAGAAAAAATTGTTTTTGTGGGTTTTCGAAAACAGTCTAATTTTAAGGGAAAGAAATAATCCAATTTATCGAATGACTGTATATTCATTCATTTGTGAAAAGCTTAGGGGGAATTTTCTATATGGGAGGTCACTGTGACATTTATTACTAATCAAGGTGCAAAATATTTGAAGAAAGAGAGAACAATGTGTTTTGTTCGGATTTCGACATGCTGTTCTAGTTCTAATTGTTTAACATTCAAACCGGCCATATCCAGCTCAAATATGTTTTATGTTCAAGCCAGCCAGATCCGGCCTCTCACACCTACTCTACAATGTCATTCTAAAACTAGTAATAATAGAAAAATTTCGAAATTATGAGACAATGCATAATTACTTTAAAACGATGAGAATAAATAAGTATTACATTTGACAGAATGTTACGACGACGTGGGTTCCAGTTGATCCGATCAACGGAACAGCCTGCTCGTGAAATTAACGTGCAAGTGGCTGAGCACTCCACAGACACGTATACCCTTGACGTAATTCTCGGGAAGATTCAGCGTGACACAGGGTGTGACAAGGCTGGCAGAAACAGAAACGGGAAGAAGGAGTGAGAGAAAGTTGTGGTGAAAGAGTACAGCAGGGTTCGCCACCACCCCCTGCCGGAGCCTCGTGGAGCTTTAGGTGCTTTCGCTCAATAAACACCCACAACGCCCGGTCTGAGAATCGAAACCACGAGTCCGCTGCTCTAACTACTGAGCCATTGTGCCTCCACATTTGACGGAATAACCTTAATGCTAAAGAGCTAAGGTGATATTTTTACATGGCGAGTTTGTCCAAGTTTGTATTAAGTACAATTTTATTATATGAATGTGAAAAACATATCTTTTATCATATACTTGTTTCAGTCACTGAACTTCAGCTATACTGAAGCGTTGCCCTGAAGCGTTTTCGTCGAACAAATTGATCCCATTACAACTTTTTAAAGTCTGGCGCTGGTTCTATCAGTCTCTTGTGTCAGACTGCTTAATTAGGGTACGCAAACAAACCAACACCAGTTGTCCAGCGCAGGGCAGAGGACTTACACAAACACAAAGATGCACACATATACATACATACATACATGCACATATACACACACACACACGTACGTATGTACTCGACGAGTTTTCACACAGTTTTAGTCTACCAAATTGACTTACGAGGTATTAGTCGTTTCAGGGCTAAAATAGAAGACATTTGCTCAAAAGGCTTTACAGTGGGACTGAACCCGAAACCACGGAGGTACAAAGCGAACAACTTAACCACATAGCCATGCCTGCACCTAGGTTTAGAAGATAACTCGTGTATTTGGGTGTTTATTGAAGTTAAAATGTTAGCAGAGGTAAGCTTTAGTGCAGGGATGGTACGATGTGTTAGACTATAAAAATATGTTGTAATAAAAGGTGTTGGCAAGTAAGATATATACTAATGATTATACTGTGCTGATGATTAACAGACGCAGGGTGGCTGAATGATTAGGAAGCTTACTTTGTAATTTTGGGATCTCAGGTTCGATCCTACCGCTTGGCATCTCGGTCTTTTATTAATACCTCAGATCGAACCAAGCCTTGTGAATGAAACTGGCAAACGGAAAATCCATGGAAGCCAGTCTAATGGATTAGGCCTGCAATCTAAAAGTAAAACCTTGTCATACAATGTATCAGGTTGATTCTGCCTCAGAATTACATGAAAAATACACGTCAGTGGAATGCTCAGCCACATGCCTGCTAATTCAATGAGCAGGTAGTTCAGTTGATTGATTGAACAACTGAATCTCATCGACAAAACCGACAGAGATTCACATCATCTTATTGGAAATTGTTACTGTGATATTAGGTTTAACTTAAATTCAAAAGCTCCAATAGAATAAGTTTACATTAAGTGATCATTAACGGACGTGATTCTGTTATAAATAACAAAGTAAGAATTTGAAGTGCAGTTGTATCAGTACAAAAACGATGATATATTTTTAAAAGAGGATAAAGTGTTTAAATTTTGATAAGTGGATAATTTAAAATAGGTAAATAAATGAGAAAAGAAAGAGAGTGTTATCCATACAAAAATGAAGCGTTATATAAGATGTCAAATTTAGAGATTCAATTTAAGGAGTAAGATGGCGGCGCTTGTATGTGGTAAGTGTTTGAGTATTATATTGCATTTCTGGCTGTTATGGCAGATTAACGGTTTTAAATATTGAAATTCCAATGTTGACAAGGCGAGAAGTACTGTGTGCCACGGTTATGAAAAGAAATTTTAGCAATGTGAATTTCCAAGCTCTCGGTTGTACATAGCAGGCTTTTTATTATTGGGGGTCTAAGACCTGGCGGAGCAGGGCATCTACCATTGAAAGTAGTTCTGAAGATTTTTTTGTTTGTTTTCAATTTTAGGTTTCAGATGAAAACGAAAGTAATGTGTCGTTGCTTGTATTCTGATTTTAAAAGGGTTATACAAACTGGTTATGTCATTATTTGAACATATTTGCACTAAGTTTTATGTATAACAAGCTGTTCTTACAGTAACTTGGTACACAATATCTTTAAGTTTATGCTTACAGTCTAATTAGCAATTATTTGGATTAATGCGGTTGCAATCTATAGTGCTAGAATTTCATATAGTTTAGACTGGTTTAAGTTCATTAAATTTTATACGAAATTTTGTGTATAATTTTTGTTGAACATTTTATAGTATTTACGTTGTAGCTAGAAATGATTGTATACAAACATATAAATGTATTATATCGTATTTTATGTTTTTACTTCTGGTGGTTCTAGGCTGGTTGTTGTTTTCTACGTTCTATATTTTATCCTTAACGCCTCAGCATCTTCTTTTGGTAAGGAAGAGTAGATTTTTCTGTGTTTTAGCTGTGGAAAGAATCACCGTTAGCTTAACGGTACTCCTTACATTGATACTGGACGTAAGAATCCTAGAAAATCAACGGTCAGGATCATTAAGCTCTATGAAGAGAGTAACTGTAGCGCATCAATAGGGGTGACGTCCATGGTTGTGTAATCAGATAAAGAAAGATTCACTATGACTCAAGCTTCCAATTCAAATTCATAATAATGGAATCGGATGGCGGCAGAGAGTCATGGGAATCCGCGAAAGCAGTGAAAAGAAAAAAACAAAGCTGTGGAAAAAGAGCTATTGTGATGGTTAAGATTGCCAGCAAATACCTGGGTTCTTGTGAAATAACATCATCGAAAAAAATTTTTTCCCGTCAACATTGAATCTTCTTCACCAAGCTAGGGACTGCTGAGACCACTTTAACAATATACCAGTTATTTCATGTTACCATTTATCCTTCACTCTCAGCTGCAGTCTTTAACATATCACTGCCATGTTCATAGTGAGAAAATTGTTTCCTACTGCCAGGGCCGACTTAAGCCGATTGCTCCCATACATATATATATATATATATATACACACACATATAGATATATACATATGTGTATGTATATATATGCATATTATCATCATCATCATCATTGAACATCCGTTTTCCATGCTGTCACAAGCTGGATGGTTTGACGGGCCAACAAGCCAAGAGCTACGTCTGGCACCCATCTGGTTTGGCATGTTTTTTGTGGCTGGATGTCCTTCCTAATGCCACCACTTTACAGTGTGAATTGAGAGCTTTTACATGGCACCACATGGTAGCATAGTTTCAAAGGCTGGATTTTTATATTTTCATGATTCTATAGACCTTGGTGCAAGTTGACTTGGAACCTGGGGCCCACCAAAATTGTTCCCAATTGGGCCCTACACCTCCTAAGGCTGCCTCCCGCCTACTGCAGCGAGCCAATCATTACCCTACAGTCCAATGCCAGCCAGGTCGGGTATTATGGATCTAGTTAGAAACCAACGGAACACAAACTTGTGAAGTGCTTTATACTGTTATAGTTAAGAACATTTGCTTCACAACCACTTGGTTCCATGTTCGATTCCACTGCACAGAATTTTGGGTAAGTGTCTTCCTGTCATAACCACAAGTTGATCAATATCTTGTGAGTAGAATTTGAGAGGTGGAAACTGTATGGAAGCTTGTCAAATAATACCCACATGTGCGCACACACATACACGCTTGCGTCTTTTGCTGGTACAGGCAAAAAATAAAATATCAGCTAGAAAACAGAAAACCGGTGCTACTTGAATGAAGTCCTCTGAGATTATTTGTTCTGAAGTGAAATTCAGCAAGCTGGCAGAATTGTTAGCATACAAGACAAAATGCTGAGCGGAATTTCTTCTGATTTTTTTATCTGAGTTCAAATTCCGTCAAGGTCGATTTGTTTTTTATCCTTTAGTGTGTGTGTGTGTGGGGGGGGGGGGTGTCAATAAAATAAGTATCATTTGCTTACTGAGGTTGATGTAACCGTTTAGCCACTCTCCACAACGTTTCAGGTCTTGTTCCTATAGTAGAAAGGATATTTGTTCTGTACTGAATTACACAGACATACTTTTGTCACTCTGACTGTCAGAAATTCAGTAAATCAGTAACTGTTTCGTCGGAAAACCATAACCAACAACGTTATTGTTTACTAATTGCAATATAAAATAAATAACTTGTCCATCCAAGCTGAAAGGTCTTCAGTTTGAAGTTCCCCCAAAAGTTTGCTTGTGTCTAAAACGTTGTTAATTTAATCCCTTAGCATTCAGATTACTCTGTCAAATCTAATATTTATTTATTCACAGTTTTTGTAATTAATCATGGATTATCTCATATCTTTGAAATTTTTAGAATGACATTGTAGGATAGGTGTGAGAGGCTGGATCTGGCCACATTGAAAATAAACCAAGTTGAATATGTGCACCTGATATAATTGGTTTAAATCCTAAAGTGTTAAAACTAATCTGTGATTATCTGAAAAGACTGCGTGTTTGTGGTTCTTTAACATTTTTTAATCATTGCATTACAGATGGATGCTTTTAGAACCTGATATTTAGCTATGAAGATCAAGGTGAGTAGGACTTCATGTCTGTGTTTAAAACAAACAAAAAATGTTGAAACCCATAAATTCACACCTTGTCTTGCTCTTGTTTCAGTAATTAAGAAGCTGCTCCCTCGGATATTCGAAGAAAACAAATATCTACTTCAACGTCTGATAATTGCCTTATCACAGGATTTTCACCTGCGGTTTGTGGTACGTCATTGTGCTATTTAAGAGTGATAAGGTGTGCTACAAAATTAGTCAGCTTTACTGACTTGAGAGTATAATTTTTTTCAGCTAAAGTATATAGTTGCTTGGATCAATTCCAAGACATGCAGGGTGCTTTCACATCTTCAGATCTTCAGCAGTAGTTGAATGCAGAAAGAAAATAGACAGAACTAAATTTTGGTTTCAAATTTTGGCACAAGGTCAGCAAGTTCAGGGTGGAAATGTAACTCGATTACTTTGACCACAGTGTTCAACTGGTACTTATTTTATTGACCTTTAAAGCATGAAAGGCAAAAGTTGACCTCAGTGGAATTGGAACTCAGAAAGTAAAGATGGATGAAATGCCGCTAAGCATTTTGGCTGGTTCAGTAACAATTCTGCCAGCTCAACGCCTTTATGAAACAAAATGTTGGTTTCAAATTTTGGTACAAGGCCAGCAAATATGGGCAAGAGGGTGTGTTGATTACATCAACCTCAGTGCTCAATTGGTATTTATTTTATTGACCCCAAAATGATGAACGGTAAAGTCGACCTCAGCGGAATTTGAACTCAAAACATAACTAAATATTAAGAATCATTTTTAGTCTGGTGTTTCACAGTTTGTGTCATTTTTTTGCCGTGTATTGATTTCTTGTATGAGGCATGTAGTCGACTGAATAAAACTCATGTATCTGGTAACATACTTTATCAACTTAAATAATGAAATAGAAATTTTAGCTCTGATGAATTTAAATTCAGAGTTTAAATGGTTATAAGCGGATATTGAATTTCCACATTATCATTAGGTCATGACTTTTGGTGAGAGTATAGTCAACATATATCTTAGTACTTACTGGTGTTGTATTTTATCCTAAAAGGCTAAAAGGCCAAGTTGATCTCGGTGAAATTTAAACTCAGTATTTTGTGCCATTGTTTCTACTACTTGAATTGTTCTCCATCTTCCCTAAATATTTCATTGATGGAATGACAATAAACTTTTAATTTTTTTCTAGAAAGAAGAATATTTAATTCAAACAATCTTTTCTTTTATGGCTACAAAAGTAATATTTAATGCAAATGCTATCAATAGGTGCACAGGTGTGAATTTGTGGTAAGAAGTTTTCTTCTCAACAGCATGTTTTCTTGTTCCATCCCACTGTGTGACACTTTGGTCAAGTGTCTTTTACTTTACCTCTGGACTGACTAAAGCCTTCTGAGTGGATTAATTACATGGAAACTGAAAGAAGACCATTGTGTGTTTGCATATATATACATTTCTTGTATGCTGAAATTAATACTAGAAGAAGTTTGCAAAACAGATGTAACCCTATGGAAGACAGGTGGTTAAATAAATTTATATTCACTTCTCATACTTCGTAAATTAATGGTTATGAAAAGAGAGTTGACAACAGGAGGGGCATCAGGCTGTAAGAAATATGCTTCAACAAATTCCATGTGACCCATGTAAGCAAGGAAAAATGGATGTTATTATTATTATTATTGCTTTTATTATTATTAGATGTTGATGATGGTGGTGATGATGAGGGTGGTGGTGATGATGGATTCAGTTCCATTCTTCCAATAACATTTCTGCTGTTGGAGCATCTGAATATTTGTTCTTTCCCCTGTCTTTTACACGTCTCTCAGTTCTGGGCTTTATGTGTTTGGTCTGTTGTGTATGGAATTAAATATCGATATAAATTATATTCAAATATTTTACTGGGCTTGGTAATTCTCATGGCACTCACTTCCTTCTCAGGATAGGAGTGCACTGAGTCTCAAGGAGCTTGTTTGTTACTGACAGTTTTTTTTTTTTAATCCTGCTGGATACCTCAACATCCTCCTTAGTAGGCTAGTCCAGTAAGGTGTACACATTCATTAAAGGTATGATTTAAAGGAGGTTTGGTTGCTATTTCACCCCACTGCATCATTAGTCACCCCTCCACTCCTTATCCATCATTTACTGTGTTCATCTCTCAACCCTATTCAGTTTTTACAGTTGTCACTTACTCTTCCCTATGCCCTACTTATCAATTCTACTCAACATTTGTTCTCCATTCATTATTTTAATCACCCTTCACCTATTCTACATGACTCTTACAACCTCTACCTACCCATACTCCTGATTCTTCTGCACCTTTTCACTTTCACTCACCTCATAACTTGAGAGAGTCCATGCACACCACTCTTTTATCTCTTCCCTGCTTCACTCTGATTACCCTTGCCCTCCTCTTCTAAAATGGATGTAGCTATAAAAATCCCGTTCTGCTCTGAATCATTCTCTCATGCCTTAATCCTTCATCTCCTAGTACAAAGCCACATCTCTTGGGGTCTGTAATCTTGCAAGCAGTATGGTGATCTCACTAGTGTTGGTGACATGTATAAAAAAGCACCCAGTACTTACTGTAAAGTGGTGTCATAAAAACCATTCAGAAACAGACACTGGAACATCTTGCAGTCTTTAGACTCACTGGATCCTATCAAACTGTTCAACCCATGCCAGCATGGAACATAGATATTAAATGATGATGGTGCAGGCATTTCTGTGTGGTTCCGGGTTCAGTCCCGCAATGTTGCATCTTGGGCAAGTGTCTTCTACTTCTACTATAGCTCTGGGCCAACTAAAATCTTGTGAGTGGATTTGGTAGACAGAAACTTATTTTGTCTATTCGTCTTCTCTCCTGGTGCTATATGAACATTTATTGTGGTGGTATCTCTTAGATACCCTAAATTATAATTTTAAATAATTATTACCTTTGATGGTTTTTATTCCCATGCTGGCAACTTGATAAAATCGGTAATGTATGTATATATATATATATCTGTGTGTGTGTGTCTTTGTATCTGTGTTTGTCCCCCGTCACTGGTTGACAACTGATGCTGGTGTGTTTACACTATAACTTAGCAGTCTGGCAAAAAAGACTGATAGCATAAGTACTAGGCTCAAAAAATAAGTCCTAAGGTCAATTTGTTTGACTAAAACCCTTCAAGGAGGTGTTCCAACATGGCCAAAGTCAAATAACAGAAACAAGTAAAAGAATGAAAGAATGATGATGATGATGACAATGATAATGATAAATATATGTGTGTATTACAAGTTCTGCATTATTAGAAACAAAGTTCTGATAAAAGAAAAAACAAAAAAAAAAAAACTAAACTAGCTATCTTAATATATTTCTTTACATATATCCAGCAAATATATAAAAGAAAACTCAAGAAATATTTTGATCTTCATACAGAATGACGAGTTAGTCTGTACATGCTTTTGTTTACATCATTGAACTACATTTCTTTGGTGATATGTATATTTGGTTGCTTCAAAATAAAAAAAAGAAAAAGGATTTAATGTAAGTTATCTCACTTGTCTATGACTTACTTTCAGGTGTTTTATGCCAGGGGCATTGAGAATTTATTCTCTTACACATAAAAAAACACAGCTACCCACTGAACTAACAACACACACATCTTGTGTATGGGTGTTCGATTTTTGCACACACACACACACACATATATAGGTGCAAGTGTAGCTAAGTGGTAAGAAGTTTGCTTCCCAACTACATGGTTCCGGGTTCAGTCCCACTGTTTGGCACTTTGGGCAAGCATCTTCTACTGTAGCCTTGGGCCGACAAAAGCCTTGTGAGTGGATTTGTTAGACAGAAACTGAAAGAAGCCTGTCACATATATATATGTGTGTGCGTGTTATGTATGTATGTGTGTGTGTGTATGTGTTTGTCCCCACCACTGCTTGACAACCTGTCTTGGTTTGTTTACATCCCCATAGCTTAGCAGTTCAGAAAAGAGACTGACAGAATAGACACTAGACTAAAAAAAACAAAATAAGTATTGGGATCGATTCATTCTACTAAAATTCCACAAGATGGTGCTCCAGCATGGCCACAGTGTAATGACTGAAACAAATAAGAGA
The DNA here is from genome assembly GCF_001194135.2 of Octopus bimaculoides. Lineage (NCBI taxonomy): Eukaryota > Metazoa > Mollusca > Cephalopoda > Octopoda > Octopodidae > Octopus > Octopus bimaculoides. The sequence goes on along the minus strand of NC_068982.1, from coordinate 35,750,962 downwards.
TAAAAGATAAGCTATATTTTACAGCCAAGATACAGAGGATCTTTGAGCATTGAGATTTTTATATCAGAGACATCACACAACATTGGAAATAATTTATAAATCTTTCTTCTTTTGTAGATTGACATCCCATTACAATTTTGGTTGGAAACAGGAAAAAACATGGATACTGAATTGTTACATTCTCTACTTTTGATACGCTGTTGGATTTGACAGTTTTATTCATATATACTGTACAGTATTTCTGACTAGGTCCCTAAACTTTCTCTGATGCAGTCCACTAAGTTGTAAATAGGTACCATGCATTGTTGGTACAATTCATCACTCTAAATCAGGAGTTGGCAAACTTATTTCATTTACTTCTTCATGGAATTGTTGATAACTTATTGACCTCCATCATGTAAATTTTGAAAATAAAATTAATAAGTATAACTACTTAAAAATTTCTTGATTTAAAAACAATAATTCCTTCATTCTTTTGTGCTATTATTGCTTTTAAATAAGAAATTTTTAAAGGAATATGTAAATAGATGCAAACGTGGCTGTATGGTAAGAAGCTTGCTGCCCAACCACATGGTTTTGGGTTCAGTCCTGCTGTGTGGCATCTTGGGCAAGTGTTTTCTACTATAGCCATGGGGTGACCAAAGCCTTGTGAGTGGATTTGGTAGATGGAAACTAAAAGAAGTCTGTCATATATATATATCTTAGTGTGTGTGTTTTTGTCTGTGTTTGTCCTCCACCACCCCTTCACAACTGGTATTGGTGTGTTTATGCCTCTGTAACTTAGTGGTTTGGCAAAAGAGAACAATACAATAAGTACCAGGCTTAAAAAGAAAATAAGCACGGGGGTTAATTAGTTGGAAGAAAATTCCTTAAGGTGGTGCCCCAGCATGACCACAGACTAATGACTGAAACAAGTAAAGGAAAAGACAAAAGAAAAGATGAATACTTAATGAAATTAATAAAGAACAATAAAAATCAATCATATTGCATTGATTGGGTTTTCAACACATAAACCCCAACTCCTACAGGGGTCAATATTGACCAATTTGCTGAGTCCTGCTCCAAACACTACTGCATAATTGGTGAGTTTTTCATTAACCTGCCATCTTGAGTTCAAACCAAGAGATGGCAAGAGGTGGTGGTGCCAGCTGATCTTCTTCTGACTGAATCAAAGAAATTGTCCCATAGTTTTTTTTCCCCATTTCTGATACAATCTGCATCTTACCCCTCCAAACGGAAGAACCAATTTTTTTTTGTTGGTGACGAGCAGGACTTAAAATCAGAATGCACAGATCCAGAACTGATATTTCAAGGATGCTCTAATAATCCCACTAATCCCTTGCCTTGAACAAACTGAAAGGATGAAAAACAAAGATGGCGTTGGTGAAGTTTGAACTCAGAGCACTTAGAGTCAAAACAAAGCATTCTATCCAAAATTCTAAAGAATTTGTGAACTCACCACCTTTAGGCAGAGGAACTATGCAAAATATTCTTTAGGCAGAGGAACTATGCAAAATATTCTTGAGGCAGAGGTACCATTCAATTAATTCATGAGGCAGAGGCACCATTTAATTAATTCTTGAGGCAGAAGTACCATTCAGTCCTTGAAACAAAGGTACCATTCAAATAAATTCTTGAGGCAGAGGTACTACTACTCAATTCTTGAAGTAAAGGTACCATTCACTTAATTCTTGAAGAAGAAGTACTTTTCAATTAATTCTTGATGAAGAGGTATCATTCAATAAATTCTTGAGGCAGAAGTACCACTCATTTCTTGAGGCAGAAGTACCATTCAGTTAATTTTTGAGGTAGAGGTACCACTCAGTTAATTCTTGATGCAGAGATACCACTCAATTAATTCTTGAGGCAGAGGTACCATTCAATTCTTGAAGCAGTGGTACATTCAATTAATTCTTGAGGCAGAAGTACCGTTCAATTAATTCTTGAGGCAGAAAACATACCATTCAACAATTTTTGAAGAAGTATCATTCAATAAATTCTTGAGGTTGAGGTATGATTCAATAAATTCTTAAGGCAGAGGTACTATAAAATTTATCCCTCTCTGCCTACCACAAGAGATTCATAGGCAGGAACATAGAGTACTCACTCTCCTCTTGCAACGCTTTCAACAATGTAAACCAGTGGAATATAAGAACTGCTAAATGTAAGAAATGCAGTCTTCCTGATTCATTTATGATATAATTCCTACTACAAAGTATTTAAATTTTAGTGAAACATCATATCTGAGTGTCTGAGTGTTAACAAAACTGGCAATGGCAACTTGCCTTATTTTTTTATAATGAATGTGTTATATATACACACGTGTATGTGTGTATGCCTCTCACTCTCTCTCTCTCTTTATACACACACACACATATATCTATCTATCTATCTATCTATGTATATAGTTGAAAAGGGGTTAATAATCCATACAAATCAGAAGTTATAGTTAAAAAGTAAAGTGGAAACAGGATGAACGTTTATTTAAAGATTGTTTTATATTTGATACATTAAGTAACTTTTATAAAATATCACTAGTTTTGATATGTATGATCATCTTATCAAATATAAAAAATTCAAAGTCAAAAATTAGGAAATAAGAAAAAGTAGGAAATTTAAAACAGTTTGTTCTCATATTTTGTGTGTAGTTAAGAACATGTTTGGAATTTTATCTTAAAGTCTCTTCTTATATATGTTGTCTATGTTGGGGTCTGAAATGGGGTTTCCAAACCCCTACATACTTGACCTTTTGAATCCCATTTCAGACCTCTACATAGACAACATATATAAGAAGAGACCTTAAGATACAATTCCAAAGATGTTCTTTACACGCAAAATATGAATACAAACTGTTTTTAATTGCCAATTTTTCCTTATTTCCTAATTTTTTCTTTGAATTTTTGATATTTGATAAGATGGACATATACACCAAAACCAGCAATATTTTATAAAAGTTGCTTAATGTAACAAATATAAAACAATCTTTAAACATACTTTCATGCTATTTCCACCTTTACAGTGGGACTGAACCCGGAACCATGTAGTTGGGAAGCAAACTTCTTACCACTTAGCTACACTTGCACCTATATATGTGTGTGTGTGTGTGTGTGTGCAAAAATCGAACACCCATACACAAGATGTGTGTGTTGTTAGTTCAGTGGGTAGCTGTGTTTTTTTATGTGTAAGAGAATAAACGGGGGTAGCTGATGAAGTAGAATGTTCTCTATGTGGCTTGTGTGTTTTCTCGTCTACGTTTTGTTTGCAATGTCCTGTACCCAGATATGCACCTATACATACAGGTGGATGTCGGTACGCACATACCTGTACGTATATATGCATATACTCATTCACTATTTGTTTATATATATATATATATATATATATATATTGAGATTTTTATATCAGAGACATCACACACACACATATATATACATTATATATATATACACACACTCACACATATATATATACAGGTATCCATCTGTCCATCTATACTTGATTTGAGTGAAGTTAACTTATATTTCAATACTTGTTGCTGAACCCAAGGTCAACTTTGAATGAGTAAATCTGTGACCAAAAGTATTCGAGTTATGACTATTCCATGTGTTTAGGGGTATCTAGGACTACATCATCCAATGTGTTCTTCTTTGATTAAAATACTGGAGTTTCATTTAGGGCAGATTTGTCTGTTGTTTTAGCAGATTAAGCATCAATGTTGAGGCTCTCTTGTTTATTCCTGATATAACTGCAGATACCATGAATTTCCGCTTAAAAATACATTCTTCAGCCAGAAGGAGCTTTGGGAAATTTTCCCAAACTCCCCAGGTTATCCTGTGATCAGGTAGCTGTATGTTGAAAATGCTTAGCTAAGGAGGTTCAATAAGACCAAAATATATTTGGAGTTGTCACCATAGTGATCAAGGATCAGACTCACTACACTTTTCATAACTTATTTTAATTTTTGATCTTTTAAGAGTTTTTTTTTTTCACCTTTTAGAATAATTTTTGTTAATGCTAATGATGTTTTCTTTTCATTACAATAATAGTTTCAGTTTAAATAACCAATGGAAGCCCATTGTATGTATGTATATATACATACACACACATACATATGTGTATAAACATACACACACACACACACACACATATATATATATGTATGAGATC
>NC_068982.1:35731061-35746175 GCF_001194135.2 Octopus bimaculoides | reverse complement strand
AAAATGAAAAAGTCTGAATTCAGAATTAATTTGAAATTTTACAAATTTTAGTTATTTGACGATAAATTTAACAGTAAAGTTCATTTTGTTTTATTTTATTTATATTATTATTATTATTAATATTATCATTATTATTATTATTGTTATTATCATTAATTATATTACATGTTATTTTTAACAAGACATTTCTTTTTTAATATATATATATATATATTTTTAGTTTAACAATTTTGAGAACTTGCCAAGAAGTTAGCAAGCTTGAAGAAAAGATATATTTATTTTTCTCTATTTTTTTCTTCCCGTTTCTTTTATCTTTGAATCATCATGTATGAAAGGAAATGATGAAGAAAGAAATAGAGGGAGAAAGAGAGAGAGAGAGAGAGAGAGAGAGAAAGAAGGAAAGAAACAGAGAGAGAAAGAGAGAGAGTTAGAGCAAGTAAAAGAGAAAAAATCTAAAGCAAGTGGTAGTATTTAAGAAGTGTGTCTATTTATTTAGTCACAATAACTATAATACAATCTGGCAGCATCATTTGAGGCCAGAGTAGTAAGGTGCTTTTAATCACAACAGCTAGACATAGTGGTTGGTATAGTAAGATAGGCAATGTGTGCAAGCACGTTTCACATGTAACATGGCTAGCAAGCTGGACACAGCGAATCTCTCTGACAACTTGCACACAACGGCAAGGCTACGGAATGCCAAGAATGGTTCTGGAGGACTGGGAATATATATATATATATATAATATATATATATATATATATATAGTATATATATAAATGTATATATATATATATATATATATATATATATATATATATATATATATATATATATATATATATACACACACACACACATATACTTTTGATTTACTCACTCATATAACTGTAAACCTTCCCATAAAACACTCGCTCTATTCTTCACTGCAAACTCTCAAAGATTTGCAAATTTATTCGTTCATGCAAATATATACATATATTGAATCATAATTGTACACAATTAAGCGTGCACGCACATATACATACATATGCACATACACACACTTATATATTTATAACTATATATATAAATTTATGAAATCAGTCATAAGCAAGATATACATACATACATATACATATATATATGTATATATATACACACATATATATTATATATACATTTGATCATAGAACTGCACGCACTCTTGCATATAGACACTGGAAAAAAAATACATACATACACGTGCACACACTTATGAGAAACAGCTGTGTCCACAAAGATAAACACTAAAGAGTTGAAGGGGAGGGAGAAATCAACTCAAACAAAAACAAAAACAAGAAAAAAAAAACGTAGAAAAATACCAATGAAAAATAGTTTAGTTATAGTAAAAGGGAGAAAAGACAGCTTGTAAGAATCAAAACCTTCAGTTATCAAATTATAGAAAAACAGTAAGATGGAGTTTTTGGGTAGACATAAAAAAAAAAAGAAAAAAAAACCAAGTGGAAGATAGAGCGAAGATGGGTTGGAGGGTTTTAGATATATTATGGTAGTAGGTTTGGTGACGGTTAAGATATACAATGAGTACGATTGTTTATGCTGAGGATAGGGAAGGGATCTTTGCATATTGTGTTACATATTGAGTATATGATCTTGAGTATCAAAAAAAAAAAAAAAAAAAAAAAAAAAAAAAAAAGAAACAAAGAAAAATGAAAAAAGGAGTACAAGTATAAAGATTGATTTTTTTGAGAAGAATTTGGTGTTAGTGGTTAGATTTTTTTTCTGGGTGGGATGAAAGAAAAGTAGAATTTTAAGTAAAAGGTAGAATATTTTAAGAAGTACATTTAAAATGACACATTTGTAAAGAAAGAAATTATACAAGAGCTTTTGGAATTAAGAGTCAAGCTTGTATATGTACTTTTTCTTTTTATAAAAGATTTCTCGAGACCCAGTTTGCATTTTAGGTTTTCAATATCTGTTGAAGTATTTCCACCAAATATCATTTGCATGTGTAATTTATCCACTTGTCCTATACCTCAGTCAAAAAAAGTCAGCATAATCCTCAATTTGGAAACCTACGCTTTATGCAGTCAGTTATACATCAATTGTTTATGATGAAACAATTGTTTGTGGTTTGCTTGAGTTGATCAGAACTACCAACAAAGCCAACTATTACTGTTGCAGCTTTGAGTTAATTAGTCAGTTTTTTTTTTGCCAATATAATTTGTAGTTTATATTAACAGAGTTTACTAATGTATACAATCTTTGTTCAAAGTTTGTTTGGTTTGTGTCTAGAAGTAGAAATTTAGCTAAAGAAACAACATACTTATGTAAATATTCCACAAAGTTTACATTCATACATTAATTAGACAGACACACAGACCGCACCCACCCACAAACACCAGACTTTCTTTTATTTCACACAGAAAGATGAATAGAACTTTTTGAAATATTACAAGGGTAATAATCAAAAGAATTAAAGTCAATCAGTTACACAAGAACATAAAAGAACAGTTCAAACAAATGTAAAATTAGTTTATGTTCCCTATTTTATTAGTGGTAGAGTGGGTAACTACTAATAAGGGCTTTGGCAATAGAGACCATTTATAAAAAATACTAAATACATAGCCAATTAAATGGTGGAAAAGAAAAAAATTAACAATTTAACAAATGAAAGTAGGTCCTACTTTCTCTTAATGATAAATGAAAGTCGAATTTAGTTGAGACTTTGTGGGTGGATTCTTTGTCTTTTCTACTCTCATGGAAATGAACTTACTACTTGGAAAATTGCTACCAAAGAAGATTTTAAGGACAGGACTGAGGAAGCAGGGATAAAAATGAGTCGATGAATCTGCTTTACATCAAGGGGGTGTATTAACAATATTGACTGAGAGCATGATGAAAATTTATGCACTTCTGTAATGATATTAGAAACATGACATGAATAAAGTGAAATATGTCTCTCTCTTAGAGTCAAAACAAAAATTGTATTAATTCTGTAGAAACGGTATGCCATGACACACTGGTGTGCCATGAAACGATGCTAGGTGTGCCAGAGTGTAACCTGAATATAATTTTTTCCCTATACTTTTAGTTATATTTTTAGTTCAGGTGTGTCACCGAATCTTGAAAAGAATATAAGTGTACCGGAAGTGAAAAAAAGGTTGTGGAACACTGCTTTAGAACACTGTACTGTTTCTAAGTGGTTTGCTTAATACCACCATTTTATTCTATCTATCTCTTAAATGGTAAAATACATTTTAGGGAAAAATTTCCTAATTACTATAGCAGGTAGGAAGTGTCTTTCCTTAATAATTTAAGGTACAACGAAGTACCAAAATTAGATTATAGGTTCATAAATCTGTCACATGGTGCCTGTTTTAATTTCTAATACTGGCATACAACTACACATTTAAAGAGAGAGAGAGAGAGAGAGAGAGAGAGAGAGAGAGTGTGTGTGTGTGTGTGTGTGTGTGAGAGAGAGAGAGTAGTGTTGATGATTTCAACCTTAGTACTTTACTAATACTTAGTTTAAAGACTTCATAATCAGATAAAAGACAAGTTGGCTTCAGTGCACTTTGAATTCATAATGTAAAAGGAACATAACCAAATACAGTAGAGGACACTTTCTGTATTCTACTGATTTTACCACTCTTCATCTTTGATAATTATATTAATATAATAATGAAAAATTTATAGTAAAGAATGTCCAGTTAATGGATTATGTTGAGTAGTAAATGACGCAATAATGGTAATTATAATCCCACAAAAAAGCAATAAGCCTCCTAATAAAAGAAATGAGATATGAGACCAAGGATTCATAGGTGAGGGAGAAGGAAATTACATCATAAAGATATTATGTTAAAAATACTTTGAGGAGAAAAAAAAAAATGATTAACAATGAAAAGAAAATACCATCTGAATCGAAACTGCATCATAGATTCAGTAAGGTAGGAGCTTAACTCATTTCTGCTGCTCTTTGAAATAGATAAGGTAATTGAATCTTTTAATGTATCTTGTTTGAAAGCAAGGTGTGGTATATAAACATGACTTTTAGTGGAAAAGATATTGTATACAATCCATTAAAAACAATATTTATTTGTAATTAAGGAATTTTTTTCCTTCATTGATGTCAATAATTATTCATGAATTCATATTATTTGAATAAGTTTTATTGAAAAACTTTTTTTTTGCTTAAATTTCAACAGTATTAATGAAAACTGAATTTTTATTCTTTTAGATGACATGATGAAACTTTCTACAGATGTCTTTATAGTTGAAACAGACACAAGCTAAGATAGTCTATAGCATAAAGATTTGAGGTTACAAAGAAAAACAACAAAATAAAATAAAAGAACCTCCACATAAATACTTAGAGCACGTGCAAACACATTCTCTCTCTTCCTCCCTCCAGTAATATATTTTACAGAAGACCGAAATTTTTGCTGTAGTATAATAACTTGTATTTCAAGAAAGAAGACTGTTTACTCAATATTTATGTTACTAACACAGCTAGAATCTGACTACCCCCAATATAAAAAAAAAAAAAAATCAAATGGCCTGATAATAAAATATGAGGAAGATTTTTAAGAGACCATACTGAACTCATATTTGGCTTTTAAAATTTTAGTCTTCCAGTTGCAACTCCACAAGCAAAAACGAACAAACAAAAAATTATACACATTAATTGGTAGTGTTTTAATGTTTTCACTTCAAGGGCCAGGTAACATAATTTATGATCAGGTGTTTTAATATTAGGGTAGCAGGTGGATTGAGAAATAGAGTAGAAGTTTAACTGCCACTTGTATGATGTTCTGTGGCCCAAAATTAAAATTCTGTTGAGAGTTATGTATGCTTTCCACTACTTTGGGGTCAAAAGATCAAAACCAGTAATACACTGATTTCATTGCAGTTTTCTATAACTTCTGTTCCTTATGAAAAGGGTTTTATGTCTGTGGAAAGAGTTTTATTTTGAAATATTTGTATACCTTTTAGTTTTCTATTTATTTTAACCTTTTAGCATTTAAACTGGCCGTGTCTGGCCCAAATATTTTACCAGCTTTATGTTCAAACTGGCCAAATATAGCCTCTCACACCTATTTTGCTGTGTCATTCTAAAAATAAACAACATCATCAAAATCTTGAAGCTACAAGATAATGTATGATTAATTCAAAACAATGTGGATAAATAAGTATTATACCTGACAGAGTAATCTGAATGCTTAAGGGTCAAAGGAAAAAGAAATGTGAAATATCAGCAGACATTTTAAACACAGAAGGTTTCTTGTGTGAAGATGTGTGGCATAGTGTTTTCAGGTGATGGACTCATGATTGTTAGGTCCTGGCTCCAGTTCGTGACTGGGTGATGTGTTGTGTCCTTGAGCAAGGCACTTCATTTCACATAGCTTCAGTCCACTCTGTTGAACATGAGTACCAGCAATAGCATCAGACTGGTATTCTGTTCAGGGGTACTCTCTATTGCTTAAATGCCATAGAAACTGGAATAAGCTCTAGTCAGATGAGCTCTAGTCAGAGAAAAGCTCTAGTCAGAGAAAAAGTTTGGTGGAATATTATAGAATATTTCTTTCTACTATAGGCACAAGGCCTGCAATTTTGTGAGACAGACTAGTCAGTTACATCAACTGGTGCTTATTTTATCAATTCTGAAAAGATGAAAGGCAAAGTCACACTCAGCAGAATTTGAACTCAGAAAGAAAAGCCAGAAGAAATGCCACTAAGCACTTTGTTCAGTGTGTCAACACTTCTGCCAGTTCGCTGCCTTAATCTCTTACAGAATATTAATGGATGCATTAAAGAGAATAACTATTATAGAACAAGATGTTTAATTCTCAGTGGTTCAGTTTACTTTTAGTCCTGTAAGTAGTGGGAGCACAATATAATTAATGAGTGTTTTTTCTTTTTTGTTATCTTTGATTGCTGGGCTTAAATTTTTTCAAGAGGACACATGTTGCAGTTGGTTGGTGAATGTTCTGTCATGGGTTAGAAGTGGTGATCATTTCTTTTATGCCTGAAACTCAGGATAATCTCTAGCTCTGTGCAACATTTTTCAGAATCAATGATTAGATTGAGGAAGGAGTCTGCTCAAGAATGAAATTCTGAAACTGTTTATTCACATGGCTAAGACAGTGAATTACAATCAGTTTACTCAGAAGCAAACCAATCAAAAATTTAAGGAAGAAACATATTAAAGTATAATTAAAGGATTACAACATTAAATATGTAAAGTTTTATTAGGTTCTGCATAGATGAAAGAGGGTGCAAAAGAAAGGCAAAATAAGTTAGTTGATTGCCTTGGTTTTCTTTTTGGGAATTCTACAAAAATAAAAGGGAATGAAAGAGAAAAGCAAATTATTCTTCATATTAAAGTTGGTATGAACGTGTGTGACAGAGAGAGAGAGAGAGGGAGAGTGAGAAGGAGAAAGAGAGAGAGAGAGTGAGAGAGGCTGACTGGCAGGTAAGTAGACCAGCAATAAGATTAGAAAGAGATAAAAATGAAAACCACTGAGAACAGTTATGAAATGAAGGTGCAGATATAAATTTATGTCTAAGACACAGGAAATTGCTACTTCCCTTTGTCTCTTTCACTCTTGTTCCTGAACAATTGATTGCTTATCAAGCATGAAATACTCAGCCTGTCTCTATCAACATTTTGAAGTCAACTCAAATCTTATTCCAAGAAACCTCCAGATAGACAAGTAGTTTATCATAACTCCCATGGCATTTTCACACGTGCAACTGAATGATTCTAGCCACACTAATCACTCCTCTATGATTTAGAAATGCTCCTTTCTTTTTTTAATCAAATAAATTTGGGTGACTTGTCCCCAAACATAATACAACATATCTGTGACTAGAGAAGTAATTGCTTTAGGTAACACTTAGACATTTTGGAATAAATACAACAGAGAATGAGCAGAAAGAAAGGTTAAAATGTCATTCAAATTAGGCATTGTTATCGCCAGATCAATATTGATTTAATTATGTACTGGTATGGTCTAGCTGTGTCTGTACAGTACCATATCTCTTTTCACTCCTAGTATTGTGACTTTTATGAATTATTATTGACAGGAAGATAATACAACTTTCTGAAATAGGAAATATATATATATATATATATATATAAAGAAAGAGAGAGATTTCAAACTGTTGATATCATTTGCAAAAGCTCTTGGTCAGGAAGTAAATTTGAAGATTATATTTATTGTTTCAAAATTAAACTTTTGTATTATACTGGTTTCTAATTTTGGCACAAGGCCAGCAATTTTCTGAGGCGAGTGGGAGGTGATTACATTGACTTTGGTACTTATTTTATCGATGAAAGATGAAAGGCAAAGTCAAACTTGAATTCATAATATAAAGAGACAAGAAATACCACTAAGCATTTGGTCTGAAAGTGCTAATGACTGCCAGCATGCTGCCTTACTTTTTTGTAGCAAAGGTATTTCAACTGAATGTGAATGTTTCAAATCTACACGTACATTTCTGAGATATTTAGAGAGGTTCCAGTTAAAGTTATTCTCACCATATTACTTCCATAGAAGAATCTTAAGTTTTTAAACATGTCATTTTCACAGCAGTTTTAATGGATAACATTGTGGTAATCATTTAAGCTAAAATTTGGTAGGACAGAGTATATGACCAGTTATAGCACTAAACACAATTCTATTATCACTTTGACTCTGAATTTGGAGAAGTATATATCAGATAGAATCAAGTAGTTTAATGATATTTGAGCCTTGCATTTTGAATGTCCTCAGGCTGAAAATAATGCTGTGTGATGGTGGCTGTAAACTACACAGTAGGCTACCACACAATAATGAGGAGTCATGATGACTTACTTCACTTAAAGGCATCAGGTTTTCGTTTGAAATTTATTATTTTCAGTCTTCAGGAAATGATTTTAATAAACATAGAGCAATTTTATTAGTCTTTACTTGAATAAAGTAATTTTCTTTCATGTTTGGTTGAACAATCAGAAACCTACCAGGGGCTTTAAGTTCTTGAAAGAAATTTCAATTACTGTTAAAAAACAAATTAAGGGGATACTATAGAGAAAGTATTTTTAGAAGAGTAATTTAATTCTAGTAATAATACATAACTGTTATGTTTTATTTGTTAATTATAATTAAATATTTGATTAAATTTTTTGCTTTGTATTACTTGAAGTAAACAGATTCTCTGCCCCCAGCTCCTATACTTTTGGACAATAGAAACACATGTAAACTAGTACATACAAATGCATGTGTGTGTATATATATATATGCACACAACACATACGTTTTGTATCTACCATTGTTTATAGGCTTGCTGGAAACAGAAGGTTGCAAGTTTAACAACTTGAAAAATAAGAAGGATATTTAAAGGAGAAAATTATCTGAAGGGGAAAATAAAAAGCAAAGATTTAAAAGTATATAATTCAAAGATGAAAGTTTATTCTTTTATTTCCATAATCCCCATTGCTGTGAATTTGAGGTTCTGTACCCAAGTGGCAAATAATTTGAAGTATGGTGTATTGACAGCAATATTTTTCTTTTTTAATATATTCAATGTTCATTTTCCCATGCTCACATGGAGATTTGTGTGTTTACATTATGTTAGAGCAATTATTTTTACAGCTGTATAACCATATTAGTATCAAACACCAAATCATGAAGTAGGTGTGACATCTAATAGTAGACAGCTTGGATCAAGCAGTGTAATTTGTATTGTTTAAGTACTGTAGCAAGGTTTTTTTTAATTAAAACTGCAATAAAGTTGTCCTTATTTCATGTAGTCAGTAATCCAGTACCTTAACATTACACTCATGGAAGCAAATATTCCAACTCCCTTGAATAAAACTTAATTTCACTGCTGTCATACAAATTAAAAATCCAAGTGTTTAATGAAGCCTCTTGAAATCTAAGTCACATGACCTTCTAATGGATCTGGATTGCAATCTGTTCTGAAGATAGTAGCATTAAACTATTGTGCTATTGTTAAAGACCAAATTATTACAAAATAAAATATAAATTGAGATAATGCTACCACTGAAGAAAAATGAAAAGAAATATTAAGAATTTTAAGAAGTGCACACATTCACACATTTAAGAAGTGCACACATTCATACATTTAAGAAGTGTTTACATTCACACATTTATACCTTATACGTATACAGTTCCTCACATATTGATTAGTTCACACCAACATAGTGTTGTGAACAGGAAAAGGAGAAGAGATAATCTATTTAAGGTTTTATAAAGAATATTATATGTTGTTGCAACTGGAAGCTGGGATCAATTTGAATCTATGAGATTAGAATGTATTTTACCTCTTAAATAAGCCTTGATGTTATAATATAGTCTAGGTAGGCTTTCAATTGACTATAATCATTGTATTCTCATGTGCAAAGGATATTTTAGTATCTTACAAAAAAATTTTTTTAAATGAAATGCAGGGTAATTTTCAATTATTTTTAGATATTGCGCTGGAAGTAAGATTGAAATTGGTGAACATGAATAATATGATAATAAAAATGAGATAGGAATTGATAAACATAGAATAAGGTAACACAAATTGGGTGATTTTGTGGAAGATGGTGGGAAGAGAGAAATGAAAGTTGATAACATTGAAGGTGAGTGAGAACAAAGAGATAGTATTTGACTTGGGGTATATGAAAAATAGAGATCCGTGAATCTAATGGAAGAGTATACAGGAAAGATATGGGAGTTCCTACAAATATATTTATATGTATGGAAACTAAAAAGAAACAAATTGGAATATTATTTGGACAGTTTTACCGTTTGTGAAGATTATGTGCTGTTTCTCAATTTGTCTGATAAGTCTTTAATGTAGAAGTAAGCAGAAGTTTCTAAATTATTTTGGAAGCTGTCTAACCTAGTCTTCTTACAACAGAAATTGAAATATAATTTCTCTGGTTGTCTGATCTCTCCTTTGGTCTGAAAACATTTTTAGCCGTCTGAATCCATTTTATGGGTTTATCTATTAAATTTCTACTCTAAATCTTTAACTGTCTGACCTTGTCCTTCATCTTTGCTGCATCTAAAATTATTTCTTAGACGAAAAAAAAAAAATGAAAGTAAAAAAAAATAATAGAGGTAGAATAGAAATAAACAGTAAGAATTTTTCTTTTTTGTGTGTGTCATTTTCCTTTCTTTTCTTTTCCTTTGTTTTTCTTTTTTGGCCAAAATAACAAATACTTCCCACCTCAATTTGAAATTAAAAAATAAAATAAATTGGAAGGAGTTCCACTTGGTGTATAAGGGTGTATAGCCGAACTGGCAGACAAAGTCTGGAGAAGACAGGACCAGTCAGATCAGATAGAAGAGAAAAGCGGCAATGCTATTAGATTCCCTGAGCATATTTTGGTAAAGTTTTCTGACAGATTCAGCTCAGTAGGCAGCTATTAATATATCTTACTATAATACATATGCACACACAGACTCAGAAATTTTCACATCAATGTTGTCTTTTTTACATTTTGGTATCAACAGAGATATTTGCTTAAGGGCAGCTAGTCTGAGACCAGAACAACACAGTCAATGTACACAATTTTCCATGAATGAACTCCAGAATCTCTTATTTTCTTGCTCTTTCTCTCATACATGCACACATACATACATATTCATACACGCCCTTTCTCACTGTTTTCAACCAATCATTTAATTCTTGCAGTTTGTGTGCCTGTTATATGCCAAACTTGTTGCTTTTTTTTTTTAATCATTTAATTTCTTGTAGAAGTCCGTCTTAGTACAATGAGCAGAGATTTCAAAGAGAGCTACACCAAAAGCTGACAAGGAACCAATGCACCTCCAGCAGCAACTACTGCAGCTGCAGCCATCCTGCTGCCAGAAGAGTAGGGAATGCATGGGCAGCACAGGACGCCCAAGTCTCATTTAAGTTAGTTACATTTAGTAGAGGCCCGTACAGCTAGGATGGCATTCTACATTGTCATACGTGGCGGCATGGAATGGCTGTATTTTGCTGGAAAATGTAGGCAACAAACTGTCGCCGTTGCAAACTTAAATCACATTATTCGATCACGGAGATCTTTCAAGGGCTGTACAAGTCTGGTTGAAAGAACAACATATGTGTCCGCGCTGCAATTAGAAAAAAAAGAAGAAAAAGAAGAAAAAATACATTAAAAAAATGTAATCAAACAACATTTTCATATAAGTTGGCAATAAAATATTTTAAAAGCTGGATAACATAACATCACTGAGCATTCACATGATGCTATTCAATTGATTACAAACACAAGTATATATGCATTTACATTACACATCTTGGGCAAATGTCTTATACTATAAGCCTAGGGCTGACCAAAGCCTTGTGAGTGGATTTGGTATTTGGTCGACGGAAATTGAAAGAAGCCCATCACATGTGTGTGTACGTGTGTATGTGACTGTGTGTGTGTGTTTGTGACTCTGTATGTGAGTGTGTGTGTGTATGTTTATGTGTGAGTGTGTCTTTGTTCTCCACCACTGCTTAATAAGTGGTGCTGCTGTGTTTATTTATGTCTCTGTAACTTAGTGGTCATACTCTGTAACTTAGTGTAAGCACATACTTACACACATGTGCATGCACTCACACACATACGATTAGTCCACAGCTTGTTTCAACAATTTCACCATTTTTAAAGTCATTTGTCACTTGTCTTTTTGAGCAGATAATGTTTAAACGACAACTGACAAAAAAAAAATCATGTCCTCAGCTTGAAAAATGGTGAAATAAATAATAATTTTGACCAGGAAACTCTGGTTAGCTGTATTTACAAAGATCTGTGGCTTTTATTTTTACTCTCTTAACTGATCAAGTGGTCTTCTATTTGTTGAAGCTTTACCACATTGTATATCATCATCACCATCATCATTTAACATCTGCTGCCTATGCTGGCATGAGTTGGATGGTTAGACCAGAGCTGGAAAGTTGGGGAGCTGCACCAGACTCCAGTCTGATTTGGCATGGTTTCTCTGGCCAGATGCCCTTCTTAATGCCAACCACTTTACAGAGTGTGCTGAGTGCTTTTACATGGCACTGCACAGGTGCTTTTATGTGGCATCGCACGGGCATATATACACACACATATATATATATATTTATTACTGGTGAAGGCCTGTTTATAGGGTTACCCAGGGTTTCTCACCATAAAGAGTATCTTTATGGCATATCATCAGGCCCTAAGACTTGTTGGCCTACGGCCTCTTTAAAGTATGGAGGGGGAAACGAACTGGATATAAACAATGGGGGTCATCTTTCTCTTCTGGTGGTCATTGGCTTCTGGTTATGTCATCCTCTTTCAGCTACACCACTTGTCAGCTGTGAGGGTATATATATATATGCACTCACTTATAACCATTGACCATGACCAAAAGTCAAAAGTAAGTACAAAGGGAAGTAAAAGTTGTAGAAAGAGAAACCTTGGGAAAAAGAAAGAGGACTCTACTCCTATGGGACTCTCAGGAATGGTGGGTGATGAAATGACTGGATGGAAGCATTAAAATTTTTGTCGTACAACTGTAACTTGATCACTGACACAGTTCTGTTACAATGCAGTTGCCATAGAATGATGTCTGTTACTAAGATGAAGTTGTATGGCAAACATTTTAACACCTCAAGAAATAACTGGAAAGTGAATATAATAGTATTTATGTGTTTTAGATGGCCAAAATGGCTATTCCATGATATTACTGCTTCAGTTTGAACATGCAGTCTCAGGGATCAAATCATTTGCTAGACAATTACAATTCTGAAATATTTGGGCTGTGTGCTAAGACGTTTCCAACCACATGGTTCTGGCTTCAGGCAGATGTCTTGGGCAAATGTCTTATACTATAAGTCTAGGGCTGACCAAAGCCTTGTGAGTGGATTTGGTGTTTGGTGGATGGAAATTGAAAGAAGCCCATCACATGTGTATGTGTGTGTGTGTGTGTGTGTGTGTGTGTATGTGACTGTGTGTGCTTGTGTGTGAGTGTGTCTTTGTTTGTCCTCTTCCACTGCTTGATAAGTGGTGCTGCTGGTGTTTATATATGTTTCTGTAACTTAGTGGTTCAGCAAAAGAGACCGACAGAATAAGTACCAGACTTTAAAAAAAAAATATAAGTACTGGGTTGATTCATTTGACTAAAATTCTTCAAGGTGGTGCCCCAGCATGGCTGTAGTCAAATGACTGAAACAAGTAAAGCATAAACATACAAAGAACATTTTAAAATAGTAAGGAATTAAAAAGGAGGATAGATTATTTTTCTCTAGTTGATATCATTTCAAACATACTTACCTTACATTTACAAGTGGTACATTTATCTCCATGGAGGTTCCAGTGATCATTATGACGGTATTTACGACCATGGTATCTACAAAGGCTTGGAATCAAGCCGGCATTAATTACACTGTATTGATCATTTTCATGACACGGGTCATCATCGATGCACCGTGGACAACAGTCTCCAGACATTTTGACCACATCAGAACACATCAGCTTTGGACATTCTAATGGCCAGCAATCAACCTCTCCACTCTGAAAATACAGAAGTCAAAATTTCATTTTAGTTTCATTGAAATCCAATGTGCATGTCGCTGAAAATGAACAAACCAATGAGGAAACCTCTAGATGGGTGCTTGACCTGCTAGAAATATTAGCCAAATTTCCCTCAAATAACATCCTACTGTCTTGCAAATGATGAGAAACACTAGATGAGATGAGTCGTCTCGGGACCACTTTTTAGTATAGGAATATTCAGTCAGGTTTAACAGCAAAATGAATATTTTTAACCACATGTTTGTATTTGCTGAGTTTTTAAAGTATTTCTGGTGAATTTTAACATATATTTTTATCATTTATCTTTTACTTGTTTCAGTCATTAGACTGGCCATGCTGGGGCACCACATTGAAGAATTTTAATCGACTGAATAAACCCTAATATTTATTCTTTTTAAGCCTGATATCTATTCTATTGGACTCTGTTACCAAACTGCTAAGTTATAGGAACATAAACACACTAACACTGGTTGTAAACAGTGGTGGGGGACAAACACACACACACACACACACACATATATATATATATATATATATATATTCAACAAGCTTCTTTCAGTTTCCATTGACAAAATCCATTCACAAGGCTTTGGTTGGACCAAGGCTATAGTAGAAGACACTTGCCCAAGGTGCTACATGTTGGGACTGAACCCAGAACCACATCACTTGGAAGAAAGCTTCTTACCACACAGCCAGGCCTGTGCAGTAAGACAGATTTGTTACAAATCAGTCTTGGGATATATTATCCCAAAATAACATGTGATGGTCATAGTTGGACCACTTCACTCATATGTCTCCTTGCTCAGAGCTGACTTGAGGCCAAACAACAATGATTGGTTTACTTTTTCTGATCAGAGATACTAATGAACGGATAGTCAGTGTAGGCACAGACATGATAGTGTGGTAAGATGTTTGCTTCCCAACCATATGGTTCTGAGTTCAGTCCCACTGTGTGGCACCTTGGGAAAGTATCTTCTGCTATAACTTCAGGCTAAGCAAAACTTTGTGAGTAGATTTGGTAGACAGAAACTGGAAGAAACCTGGCGTATATAAATGTGTGTGTGTGTGTGTGTGTGTGTGTGTCGTAATGCTTGTGCCTGACCGCCACCACTTGATAATTGGTGTTGGTTTGTTTATGCCCCAGTAATTGGCAGAGGAGATGAAATGGCAATTGTGAATTGTGTTGTCACCGTCCTAATGCCTACTTTTCCATGCTTGCATGGGTCAGACAAAATTCAGTGGGGTAGATTTTCTGTGGCTGGATGTCCTTCTTGTTACCAGCCCTTACCTATTTCCAAGCAAGGTAAAATTTCCCCACGACCAGACAACAAATTTTCATGGAAGATTGGAAGTGAATGACACCACTTATACAATGGTGACGCATCTTTACAACCATCATACAATGTCAAGTTAAATAGACACAAACACACACTTTCTCTTTCTTTCTCTGTGTGTGTGTGTATATATATATATATATATATATATATATATATATGTATATATAAGGATTTCCTTTTCGTAATGAGATAAAAAAACCAAGGCTGTGTATATTTTAGAACATTTATAAATAGAAGGTCTTACAG
>NC_068982.1:35729567-35730915 GCF_001194135.2 Octopus bimaculoides | reverse complement strand
ATATATACAGCGAAATACCAAAACATAAGCGAGCAAGACATTGAAAATTACATACATAAAATTAAAACCTTGTTATTCGCGGACCAGGTTTCGGAGTTAAAAATCTCTTACCGAGAAAATCTGCCCCTCTTCAGCGTGAACCGCAAGAGTTATAATTCTCAGAATCTTATACAAGTTGTTCACCCCTAGAGGCAAACGTGTATATATATATATATATGTTTGTGCACACCTTTCAATGCAATGTATGCTAGAAGGTTTGCAAATCTAATGGAAGCCTCAAAAGACATTTTAAGATCCACAAAAATCAGAACTTATCTGCAGCTCTTGGTGGTCCAAATTGGATATGCAATCTATGTGGGTGTCTTTTCAAAACACTGTCTGATTTAAAAAACCACATCAGATGCCATGATGGTTCTAAGGCATGGGTACAGGAGCTGGTCAAACTCTGCATAAGGAGTAGACAACCACCATATATGTATATAGTAGTAATAACAATAATCCTTGGGTAGAATTAATAAATACTTTAATGCATTAAAATATTTATAAATTCCATCCAAGGATTATTGCTATTACTACTATATTTATCCTACATTATATTAGCACAGCTCAGTGCAACCCCAAAAACTGGTTCACCAGTCAGCATCATTAGACTGTAGCTGACATAATAGAATAGGAGCTTTATTTGCATATTAAAAAAAGTTTCCTGTAAACAGATTTAAAAGATATATATATATATATTGCATTACTGTACTCAAGAAGACCTGTCCACCACAAAAGTATTGATATCCTAAAACCAAGGTGCCATGTAAAAAGCATTAGGGTGGGTGCTAGTGCATTTAAAAGCACTGGTGATAATACAATGTAAAAAGCACCCAGTATACTATGTAAAGTGGTTGGCCTTTGGAAGGGCACCCAACTGTAGAAATCAAGTCAAAATAGATTATGGAACCTGGTGTGGCTTTGCCAGCTCCAATCAAGTCATCCAACCCATGCCAGTATGGAAAACAGATGCTAAATGATGCTGCTGATATATAATGGGTTTGCAGTTTCTGTCTACTAAAGACTATAGTAGAAGACATTTACATGAAGTGCTACAGAATGGGATTGAACCTGAAATCATGTGGTCAGGAAGTGAACCCCTTAACTACACAGCTATGCCTGTATCTTATTCATGACTTTTATGTTGTTTTTTTTTTACTTACTTAATGACATTAGTTTGTAAAGCACTAGAGTGCCACAGCTGGAAATCTTAACCAAGTTCCAGATTGGTTTTACAGGGAGTTTATATGCTAAAACCTATGCCACTTGTTTCATCATAACCTATATATATATATATATATATATATAT
>NC_068982.1:35722832-35729277 GCF_001194135.2 Octopus bimaculoides | reverse complement strand
TATATATATATATATATATGTATGTATATGAATGTATTGTGCCCACTAACATTAATATCTCTCATGAGTATTAATGCTCTTTTATATATTTATACATACATATGTATGTATGTATGTATACATAAATGTTAACTGACAATTGGTAATGTGCCTTCATAACCAGATAAAATATCTTAGAGAAATCAAAACTCAAGACTGCAGCTCATACACAGGTATGAAAGTTTCAGAATCTGGAAGTACTTAACATGTAAAGACGAGGCTAAATTGAGTTACTAATACTTTTTACAGTTTATATATGTATATATGTCTGTGTGTGTATGTGTGTGGGCATGTGAGAGTTATGTATGTTTATGAATTTTAAGTATATTTGTGTATGTGCAAGTGGGTGTGGGTGTGTATGTGTATGTAATAGATTTGTATGTGTATGTATGTCTATAGTCGAAAGTTTATGTATGTATGTACGTATGTATTTATGTAGATGTGTTGTGGTATGGGTGTATGTTTGTAGATAGATATAAATATGTGTTTTTGTGTAAACATATATATATATATATATATATATATATATACACACACACACATACAATATGTGCGTGTGTGTGTAGCTTTATGTATTTGAAAAAAATTATATATACATATATGTATGTACATACATATACATACACACATGCATACATACATATATATACACACACTCATATGTATACATACATGCATGTATGTGTGTGTGTGTGTATATATATATATATATATATATATATATACATATATAAAGCAGATGTGTGTGTATAGGTATGTATTTACATGTGTATATGCCAGTATATGCACACTGAAAACTGGTAATGTATCTTGCACAGGTGCTGGATTGTGGCCACAGGTCTTGGCTAACCTACAACTTCCATTTCTATTTTGAGTGCTCAAGAACTGGCTTAGATATTTCAAGAAAACTAGAAGACAAAGAATGAAGAAACGGATAACTCATTTTTAGAATTGTTTGAATGATTCACTTAGCTAAGCACTGTTTATTTATTTATTTACATTTATTCCTGTCTATCCTCCATCCTGGTCCTTACAATGGCTGGCAGATGTAATGTAAACTTTAAAGAACATTCTAAAAAGCAAGGTACCAAATTCTGGTGTTTATTTCAACTAACAATATTTTAAAACTCCCCCCACCCCACAAAAAAATCCAATAAACCAAAACAAAACAAAAATGTAGAAACAGAAATCTTTCTCTTCTTTGCATTATTATTATTATTACTAGTAGTGAGCTGGCAGAGTTGTTAGCACCCTGGGCGAAATCCTTTGCGGCATTTCGTCTGTCTTTAATGTTCTGAGTTCAAATTCAGTCGAGGTCAACTTTGCCTTTTATCCTTTCGAGGTTGATAAATTAAGTACCAGTGAAACACTGGGGTCAATGTAATCAACTAGTAATCAACTTGTCTCCTCCTCAAAATTTCTGGCCTATAGTAGAAAGGATTTTTATTATTATTGATTTGATTCAAGTTCACTCTTATTCCTGGTAGAATTTATGTGGATAGTGGGTTACTACCTGTAACCTTAGGTATTCACAAGCTTTCAATCGTCTTTCAAGTGCTTAAAACCTTCCTGATAAGCTTTCCTGTCCTTAAGAGGCAAACTTTCTGTAGAAACTCTACAGGGTATTCTATTCCAATCTCTTTCAACTACTATCATTATTATTGGTTTCAAATTTTGGTACAAGGCCAGTAATTTCAGGGGGATGGGGGTAAGTTGATTATATCAACCTCAGTACTCAGCAGGTATCTGTTTTATTGACCCTGGAAGGATGAAAGGCAAAGTCAACCTTGAGTTCAAATTTGACTTTGCCTTTCATGCTTTTGGGGGTAAAAGAAGTACCAGTTGATGTAATTAACTATCTCCTTCCCCTAAAGTTCAGATCTTGCGCCTATAGTAGAAAGGATTATTATCATTATTATTTTATTAAGGTGGTGAGCTGCTGAAACATTAGTACACTGGACAAAATGCTTAGCAGCATTGGCTATCTATATGTTTTGAGCTCCAATTTTCACTTGTAATTCATTTTTTAGGGCAGACAAAATGAGTACAGTAGCAAACTATCATCATAGTTCAAATCTCTCTACAGATGGTGTTATTTTTTACTCATAATTTTTTTCTCAAGTCAGATAAAAATTAGTTTGTGTAAACTCTGTCAAGTGATAGTAAACTCTGCAGTCTGATAGTTAGGTTCTGGCAAGTAGACTGTGCAATAAAACAAGATCAGTTCCTGGTTGAGCTATTTCACTTAGTTTTTGGATCTGTGATATTTCATCAAGAGTTAGTATCTTGAATAAGATTTGCACCCTATAGAGACTGCTAATAGCTTGATAATTATTTCTAATTTGATGTTTGAAAAAAAATTGAGATCTATTTTAAAACGGGGGCCACATTTTTCATTAATGTTTTACGTAGTGTTTTTGGTACGGAAAGACTTTCAAACTTCGTATACTTATCTATTTTGTGTTATAGAACAGAAAAATATTTTTGTATTCAAATTTATTTCATGTAAAAAATTGTCTTATTTCGATAATTTCAACCAATCACTGACAAGTATTCAGTTGTTTACATTTACTCCTTTGGCTGATTAAGCGATGTAAAGCATATTTAATCTCCATACCTTCGTTTTATTTGCTTTTTTCATTTTAAATTTGCTTTAACCCTAACCCTAACCCTAGGGTTAGGGTTAGGGTTAGGGTTAATTGTTTCAGAATCATTTGTTTATGTAGTCGGCACTTAATGTATATCGGCTGAATGGACGTCAGTGATTGGTTGAAATTACAGAAATACGACAACTTTAACATGGAATAACTTATGGATTTCTTTTTTTTTTAAGAAGACTAAGAGAAAAAGATGTTTTATATGACACATTCTACCAGTGTTCCAAGTTTCAAAGTGTTTCGTTAATGAAAAATGTGGCCCCCGTTTTAAAAAAGATCCAAAAATTGTTTTAAGACTGCAATTATACTGTAGAGTAAAAATATAAAGAAACAAGAAAGAAGGGAGATGAGAAAAGAAAAGAAAGAAATGGAAAAAAGAAAGGAAAAAGAGAAAAGTGTGTGGGGGTAAAGTAGCGGGAAATAGTGGGGTTTTTGGTATGTGTGGCCCATCACCGTATCTTAATGACCACGATGGCATTGCTGAGGAGAATGGCCAGTGACACTTCATAGCCACTCCACTTTCTGGAGTCCATTTTTCCAGTGGGCCCACCTTATCTCTATTCTGTGAAGGAAATCAGTAATATAGGGTCCTAGGACACCTGATGTCTTGACAGCGACCAGCACAAACTGACAGCAGCCGACCAGGCTCCTGTATATATTGATTTTTCTCTGCTTCATGTTATGGGTGGTGACAGCTAGACTAATATGTTATTACCACACTTTAAGGAGATGGACTTATGGTAACGATCCAACATTTATAAGGAGAGAGTTACTAGTCATTTTGATTTCATTTAATTTCAAATTAAAAACCAGTAAGATGAACACATTTCTTTCTATCTTTAAATCAGCAACAAACTTATCAATTAATTCTTTTTTCAAGTTCAGCAGCCCAACATAACACCCAAAGTCTCCTCACTTTTAGCTGTTCAAATTCCAATCTCACTCATTCTCAACCCTTACCATTCAGATTGGAGGGGAAGGGACCTACTTAAATTACTGGCAATACTCTTCTATTTCAAGTATGATGATGAAATAAAAGTAATATATAAATTCTGGTTTAAAATAAACAAAATGGAATGGCATTAAAAATACAATAAAACTCAAAAGTAAAAAAAAACAAACAATACTTACTAAACATTCACACGTCTGGCACTCATACACCCATTTTTGCCCATGTGACATTTTTAATGAGTGTTCTTGATGTGGACAACTTCTTTTTTCAGCACAGTGTGGACAGCAGGAGTAGTTAATTTTCCTCTTACTACAGTCACATTCCCTTTGGTGACATTTAACTACGCCACGCTGTAAACAAAAAAATAAAAAACATTTTAAGTAATGGGAGTTGCATTTAAATTTTCAATATTATATTATGATTGAAGGTGGCGAGCTGGCAGAATTGTGAGCATGCTGGGAAAAATGCTTCATGGCATTATCTTTATGTTCTGAGTTCAAATTCTGCCAAGGTCGACTTTGGTTTTCATCCTTTTGGACTCGATAAAATAAGTACGAAGTGAACACTAAGGATGCGATGTAATCGACTTACACCCCACCCCCGAAATTGCTGGCCTTGTGCCAAAATTTGAAATCAAAATAATATTACGATTGAAGGCAGTAAACTGGCAGAATTGTTATCACATTGGGCAAAATGCTTTGCAGCATTTCATCTGTCTTTATGTTCTGTGTTCAACTTTGCCTTTCATTCTTTTGGTGGGGTGGTGAATAAAGTAAATACTGGTTGAGCACTGGAGTTGATGTAATCCACTTAACCCCTCACCTAAAATAGATCGACTTGTGCCAGAATTTGAAATCAATTTTATATTATGATTGCATTGGCAGAATCATCAGAACATCAGACAAAAGATTTTTGTGGTTAAGACTCAATATATCCTGAGTTCAAAATTCAGCTAAAGTTAACTTTACCTTTCATCCCTTCGGGGTTGATAAACTAAAGCACTACTCTAGTACTGAGATCAATTTATCTGATTAACTTTGAGCTCCCTTAAAACTGCTGACTTTGTGGAAATAAGTCATTGACATCCTATGCTCCACAGGGAACAAAAGGCTTAAGTTAAAGCTAAGACAACAACAGATCATGGCTGCTATTGTTATTTTCTGGGTACCACTGGCCACAATTTTGAGGATAACCAGGGAGGAAGTAAAGCTTGCCAGTGCCTGAAACATCGTTGGTCTAAAACTGTTCTGATCACTTAACAAAAAAAAAAAAAAAAAAAAAAAAAAAAAAAAAAGAATGAACTCATTAGGTTAATGTAGTCTGAGAAATATTTTAAAACAGTGGTTCCCAAAGTGGGCAGTATTGCTCCCTTGGGGGCAGTGGAAAGATTCAGGGCACATTGGAAGAAAGTGGAGTGATAATGGGGTGGCCAAAAGGGGGCATGGATGTAAAAAAAAACCCAAAATAATGGGTTAATTAGATAAGTTTTATTTAAAAGATGCTTTAAAAGATGACCTGTGGGCACATGACAATAATAGTAACAACAACAACACTTTATTTACATTTGTTGAATATTTATTCCCATCTTGTTTGTTGTTGACACAATGTTTTGGCTGATATACCCTTCAGCCTTCTTCAGGTGTCTTGGGGAAATTTCGAACCTGGGTTCTTATTCCCAAGGTATTTTTTTTTCGATGTTATTATTATTATTATTGTTTTTGAGCGGGTGGCACATAAAATACACCATTTTGAACGTGGCTGTTACCAGTACCGCCTGACTGGCCTTCGTGCTGGTGGCACGTAAAAGCACCCACTACACTCTCTGAGTGGTTGGCGTTAGGAAGGGCATCCAGCTGTAGAAACTCTGCCAAATCAGATTGGAGCCTGGTATAGCCATCTGGTTTCACCAGTCCTCAGTCAAATCGTCCAACCCATGCTAGCATGGAAAGCGGACGTTAAACGATGATGATGATGATGATGATATTGTTCAAGTCACTGCTTGGAATCGAACTTGGAATCTTGGGGTTAGTAGCCCGTGCTCTTAACCACTATGCCATATGCCCGTGGGTATATCAGCCGAAACGTTGTGTTAACAACAAACAAGATGAGGACAAATATCTGTCGAATGTAAATAATGTACATAATTCCTCATCTCTTAAATATAGAACTGAACAACAACACTGTTATAATCAAAGGTGAAAGAAGGTAAGGAGTGGTTAATTTTAACTTACTTTGCAACTACAATCTGAGCACACATCAATTTCAGAAATCCATCTGGAATTGTTTTCATGGTAATACCCTTCAAATATACAACCTATAAAGATAAATATACAGTAATAATATGTAAAAGCAAACTTGTGAGAAGGATACAAAAATGTAAGTAAAATTATCAAGACACCTGTACTTGTCCCTTTAGTATTTCAACACCTAGCACAAAACTACTTTTCCCTGCCAAATACAGTGTCCCAGAATTAGCTATCTATTTCAATGTAATTGGTCAAATTTTATAAAAAACTGACAGAGTTTTATTATTTAATTATGATACCAAAACAAATAGATTTATAAATCTTATGTCAAAACTATTGAAAATTTTCAACATGTGCTCCATCTGTATCCTTGCAAATTTCAAATTTATCCTTAGTGTTGTGAAGCACATCATGAAGTCTTTCAGGAGTTATCTCCTGCATTGTTAACTGAATGTGTTCTTTAAGTTCAGCTAAACTATCGCTTCTTCCTGGGGATGAAGGTTGAGAAAATGATTCCAGCCAAATTGAAAAAAAAAAAAAAAAAAAAAAAA
>NC_068982.1:35713357-35722718 GCF_001194135.2 Octopus bimaculoides | reverse complement strand
ATGAAGGTTGAGAAAATGATTCCAGCCAAATTGAAAAAAAAAAAAAAAAAAAAAAAAGGTGTTGTGGACAGAAAAGTGGGATTCAATAGGAATGAAAATAAAATTATAAAAAAAAAAAATTATTAACAAAATTAAAAATTTATACACTTTAACACATATTAAACATGATAAACATAAAAGTGAGTTTTTAAAAATTTGTCTCATTTCACTGAAATAAATAGTTAATTATTGGACATCTTATACATGTTATGTAGTAATAGGAGCTCTCCTGCTTCTCCTATTTCATTTTTCCCTAATCTTTTTCTATTGGGCAAAATACTTGGTAACCTCACTAGAGCTGGTGGCACAAAAAAAAAAAAAAAGCTCCCAGTACACTCTGTAAAGTGGTTGACCTTAGGAAGGATATCCAACCATAGAAATCATACCAAAGCAAACAGAGGAGCTTGGTGTGGCCTTGCAGCTTGCCAGATCCTGTCAAATTGCCTAACCCATGCTAGCATGGAAAGTGGACGTTAAATGATTATGAAGATATGTTTATGACCACCTGTCTGTCTGCATGCATACATGTATGTATCCGTGTGTATGTGTTGGGAGAATTGGCATGTATTTCTATTTAAAAATGTTACTAAATATTTATCTACTATCTAAAAGACATTAATTATGTGTTTGTATTTTGTAGTTTCCAAAATAAAGAAATCAGCCTTGTACATAAAAACAAACAAACAACAAAACAAAACAGACACATGTATGTATAATCTCAGTTGCCATTAATACCAGGATATGGAAAGAAATTACTTGCTGGAGTGATGCCATGAAAGAACTAACCAGAGTGGAGAAAGACAGTACTGTATAATATATAGATAGCAAACCAATGAGGAAGTCTGTATGTGGTCACTCATTCTGCAAGAAACAGCAGCCAAAACCTCCCTCAAATTACACTGTGCAGTTTAAAAAAAAAAACCTAGAAAAGATACATTGGCTAATGTAGTAATATAGTCCTAGATACACTATTCCTGAATAAAAGACAGTTTAGTCATGGCTGAAATGCTTTTGAAGATAAATCTGCTGGATCTAAACAATAACAACAACAACAACAACAATAACAATAAAACTAGAGGAATCAGACTGCTCAAAATCTTTGAAAATATCACACCAACACTTTGTGTCTTCAGTTCAAAGAAAAGTAAGTAAGGCTGGCAGTTGTGAATTGATCTTCCCAGTTACATCTCATTTATTATAATTATTATAAATAAAATTATTGATCACTAACGTCCATAATAAATGAATATAAACTATCTGTTATATCTGCTGAGCTAGAATATCTGCTGTAGAGAATAATTATTTAACATGCTATACAGTATGTGAGTTAATTAATTCTGTATTAATGTGTGTGTGTGTTGGCGTTAGGAAGGGCATCCAGCTGTAGAAACTCTGCCAAATTTAGATTGGAGCTTGGTGTAGCCATCCGGTTGCACCAGTCCTCAGTCAAATCGTCCAACCCATGCTAGCATGGAAAGCGGACGATAAACGATGATGATGATGATGATGATGATATATATATATACATACATATTATATTATATTCTCTTTATTCTTTTACTTGTTTCAGTCATTTGACTGCGGCCATGGTGGAGTATCGCCTTTAGTCGAGCAAATTGGCCCCAGGACTTATTCTTTGTAAGCCTGGTACTTATTCTATTGGTCTCTTTTCCCAAGCCTCTAAGTTACGGGGACGTAAACACACCACCATCGGTTGTCAAGCGATGTTGGGAGGACAAACACAGACACACAAACATATACACACACATACATATATACGACGGGGTTCTTTCAGGTTTCGTCTACCAAACCCACTCACAAGGATTTGGCTGGCCTGAGGCTATAGTAGAAAACACTTGCCCAAGGTGCCACGCAGTGGGACTGAACCCGGAACCATGTGGTTGGTAAACAAGCTACTTACCACACAGCCACTCCTGCACCTATATATATATATATATATATATATATATATATATAATATTATATAATATTATATATATATGTGTTTAAATTGTTCTAAAATAAATTTGATGTTATAATGGATCCGGGTACAGCCCCTGGCTTTATCAGCTCTTGTCAACCTGTCCAACACATGCTAGCATGGAAAATTGATGTTAAAATGATGATGATGAACTGTCAGGAAAGTGTGTGGGCCTGACAATGAAGCTTTGTAATTTTGGTCTAGTTGGATTGGATTGCCTTCGATAATATAATCTTGGTGGTAAATGTATGAAAATAATTATGTAACACACCACAGAATCTATGTATATATTCAACCTAAGACAAATATATATATTTAGCCTCATTGCAAGGAAGCTTATCCTAGTTCCCATAGAATCTAAGGGAATAGGAGATATTTCTCTGCAGCTGGATAAACCATTTATGAATTAATTTACAGATTTCATACTCAGAGCTTAGAGTAGAGTTAGCTGCAAGCTCCACAAAAATTGAACATCTACAGAAATCAACTATCAATCTCTTTTGACACTTCATGCTAATGTTCAGTTGATTTTGTATTTATTATTGATTTAAGAAGGATTTGCATCAATTGTATATTTCAATCATTGATTCCTCCAATTTCAGAATATCACATAAACTAACCCTCTATTCCTCACACATTTTATTTATTCAAGTTGGCAAATTGGTCAAATGTCTACGAATTACATGCCCAAATCTCATAGTAGTAAATCTGCTTTTTATTCTAACATATCTCAGATAGCTAAATAAGTTTTATGAGAAGAAAACCAGACTGGGTATATATCATCGTTGTCGTCGTCATCATCATCACCATCATCACCTAACGTCCTTTTTTCCATGCTGGCATGGGTTGGAGGGTTTGACATGAATAGATGAGCCAGAAATAACAATCAAATCTCTCTCAAATAACACACTTTAGCATTTAAACTGGCCATATCCGGCCCAAATATTCTACCTGTTTTATGACCTCTCACACCTTCCCTACAATGTCATTCAAAAAATACAATCACAACATTGAAATCTCTGGAATTACAACATAAAGAACAGGATCAAATGCAGCAATTTATTTTGTATGACACTTTAACAACTCTACCAATTTACTGACTGGCTTGAAGCATGAAAAGCAAGCTACATTGACCTTGGTGAGATTTGAACTCAGGATGTAGAGGGGCAAAAACAAATACTGCATGACAGTTTAATAATTCAACCAATTTGTTGTCTCTGATGTATGCCTCACCTTAAAAACGATGGTTTGCTCATAACTGACCCTTTGGCTAAAGAACAACAACATTAATACGCAGACATTACACCTAAGAAACTTAAAATATTATACCATCTTCTTTTGTTACTCCCAAAGAAAAACACAACTGTAAGTCAATGAGGGAAGCCTCTACTCAGTTGCTCAACTTGTTAGAAATAGCAGCCAAATAGGCTTCAAAACACTCTATAATTTTAAATATGGAAAAAATACATTGGGGTAATGTAGCTGTCAATGTCCCTAAAATGGCATGGCTAGAGCTCAAGCCAGCTCTAATCAGGCTGACCTATAGGTCAGCCTGATAAGAAAAAGTTTGAGCTAAATAGTGACAATAATAGTAATAGTGATAATAATGGACGACAACAACAAGCAGAATAACTACTGCTGCTACTACAACTATCACTGCTGCCAGTATAATTGCAATAGTAGCAGTAGTAAAAGTGGTGGTGGTGGAGATGTTACTGCCACTGCCGCTGCTGCTGCAATGACGACGGCGGCGGCAGTGACTACTACTACTACTACTACTGTTCTCAGATTAATGCCTTAAGGAATTTGGTACAGTCATTAATCAAATCAGCGTAATACATAAGTGATTATACATAACGAGTGTTTTAATTACCAAGAAATATAACAATAGTAATTTCAATACTATGATTTCAGGTGAAATCCTTAACGAAACAATTAAAAAATAAATATGAATTTTAATTACCGTGAGAGCAGTCATCCTTGTATTTACAACGACATTCATAGCTGCCATCAGTATTATAGCACTTAGTGCTTGGATGGCAAGTATGGCCATCTCCCTCACCCAAACATTCATTCAAATCTGAAAAATAATAATAATAATAATTTAAAATTTCAGCATAGGCCAGCGATTTTAGGGAAGGGGACAAGTTGATTACATCGACCCCCAGTGTTCAACTGGTACTTATTTTATTGACCCTGGAAGGATGAAAGACAAAGTCAACCATGGTGGAATTTGAACTCAGAATGTAGAGACAGACTAAATGCCTCTAAGCATTTTACCTGGCATGCTTAATGGTTCTGAGAGTTTGTTGCCTTAATAATGAAAATAATAATAATAATAATAATAATAATAATAATAATAATAATAATGATTTCAAATTTTGGTACAAGGCCAGCAAGGTTGGGGGGGGGGGCAAGTCGATTACATTGACCCCAGTGACAACTGGTACTTATTTTATAGATCCTGAAAGGATAAAAGGCAAAGTGGAGCTCAGCAGAATTTGAACTCAAAGCATAGAGATGTACAAAATGCTACTAAACATTTTTCCTAGCATTGTAACAATTTCGCCAGCTTGCCACCATAAAATAATAGTTTCAAATTTTGTTACAAGGCCAGTAATTTTGGAGGAGGAGGCTAGCTGATTAGATTGAACCCAGTGCTCAACTGGTATGTATTTCATTGACCTTGAAAGGATGAAAAAGCAAAGTTGACTTCGGTGGCATTTGAACTCGGAATGTAAAACCGGAAGAAATACCACTAAGCATTTTGACTGACATGCTGAAAGTTCTGCCAGCTAACAATCTTAAAATAATAATAATAATAATAATAATAATAATAATAATAATAATAATAATAATAATAATGGTTTCAAATTTTGTTGCAAGGTCCATAATTTTAAGGAGACAAAAATACAAAGGAACCTGATCTTAACAAATAATGCAGAGAAGTCAATTCTCCACAGGAAAATACATGGCATTGGAAGCTTTGTTACTGCTGGCTAGGAGTTTGGTGTCAAGGAATCTGCCATTTCTTCTAGTCACAAACTGAATGGAGATGATTAATTTATTACTGTGTGTTTTTTCTAACCCATGCCCCATGATAAATGAGGATGGATGTACTTCTTCCAGAGATGACTGAAATACATAACAATTGAAATATAGTATAAATTCATTCTTTTCACTGATAAACCTATATAATTTATTCTAATTTATTATTCACTAACAATTGGTTTCTGGGAAAATATGGACAATATGACAATGAAAATGGATGTTGATGAAAATGTAAATTACCTGCACACTGCAAGCCATACATGGAGTGTTGATGCCAAGAGCTATCATATCCCTGTTTGCAACGGCAGTAGTACCATCCAGGAATGTTGACACATTCTGACTGGCCCTGACAGGCATCAATACCCAGTTTACATTCATTGATATCTGAAACAAAATGATGGAACATACAATGAAACAACTAAAATACAGTAAAAGCTCATTGGAAAGATTTTCAACATGGGAAAGAGATGTATATAGAGGCAAGTGTAAGGAAAATAAAAGAAAAGGAAAGAGGAAGACATAGAAAATAAAGTAAATAAGAGCTTCTCTGTCAGTTTGGGGTGGTTATATTGCTATCTTAAGGCATTGGCAAACTGGGTAGCTTCCCAGGGGACCCACAGTTTAAAGGGCTCAATTCAGATCCTTGTATGCTGTGGCTTGCTCTCAGCAAATAAATATAGGGCTCAAGACACTGATTTGTTCAGGGGCCTATACTGTTACTAAGACAGCCCTGGTGATTATATAAATTATAACATTTTAAAACTAAATTCTGTTTTAAGTCATACCATATTTTCCCACATATAAGTTGAATTTTTCTGACCAAAAAAGGTAGGTCAACTTATACAGCAAGACAACTTTGGAGGACCAAAAACAAAAATGTATGTAAAATACTTCAGGATTTGGAAAGTTAGTCACAATATTTGAATGTTACACTACATGTTTACACTATATTCTATTTTAACTTGTATGTCAGAAAAACAGTATATAGGAAAATATTCTGTATTCTATTAAACATTTAATATGGCATGATGAATTTGATGGCAGTTAATTTGATGTCAGCCACACCAAAATGATATGAATATGGAAATTTGCTTCTTGCAGGGTGTAATATAAAAAAATGTAGGCTTAAATAATTTATTATTTACAACAAGAGAGGTTAATTTTAATATCAATTTTCAACAAAGAATTTTCCTTGAGTCACATTCCAGAACAATAGAAACATTTGAAATTTTAGTGAAGAAACTTACCATTTTCACAATATTTACCCACATATCCATATCGGCATTCACATTTATTTGGAGCAATGCAGCGACCACCATTTTTACACTCAGACTCACATACAGCTGTATAAACGAATATAATGAAAGTATGAATAATTTGCGATATAAAACAATTAGTGGCTTGAAAAAAAATATTTGTGAAGTAAAATAATGTCCAGAGATACGCATATGTTTGCAAGCTACAAGGAAAATTTACTCAAAACATCATCATGGGGCTGTCTGGAATCTAAAATCAACTTATACTGAAGCATCAAACTTGACTAATAAATAACTAGTAATGTTTACAAAAATAGAGATAGCTTTTTTTACCATCAAATATTTGGGATAAATGTTCTGTCAAATTCATTGCATTATTTGGACAATACTGAAAACTTTATCTTGGTTGTAGTTTATCCCTTTTGATACCAACTGACTTGAAATCACCCTGGTTCTAGGAAACAAACTTCCTGTTTTTAAAGTGTTCTAAATTAAAACCATCCTCAAAATTTCATGTTAATTTATGTTTCAAACACCAGCTTAATAACAACAAAAGTTATTTTACTAAATTCTTCATTATTTTCAAAATTAATTGAATGAAAGACAGTGTATTTCAACAGGAATATGGTAACAAAGGGGTTATATATCTAGACATAACTATCATAATCAAGCAATCCCCTCTAAACTGTATTCCAAGGAAGGTTTGAGATGAGGATTTTAGTCTAACAGTTCAATGTTTATAAAACATAACGGGTGCTTCACCTCTTACAAAAAGTTGCCCCAAAATCTGACAGTTGTATGATAACTTATTGATTAACCCTTTAGCATTCAGATTTCTCTGTAAAATGTAATGCTTATATTCAAATTCTTTCAAATTAATCATACATTATCTTGTAGTTTTAAGATTCTAATGATGTGATTGTTTATATTTAGAATGATATTGTAGGATAGATGTTAGAGGTCAGATCTAACTAGTTTGAACATAAAACATGCAGAATAGTTGGTCAGATATGGCCGGTTTAAATGCTTTCAGTTAAAGACAACTGAAGAACTATTCATTGTATCTGCTTATATCTAGATGCATTGAGCTATTGAAAGATGAGTCTTTGCCAGGAAATGAGCTACTGAATATTCAACTGATAGCTTGACACCCTGTATAGAAGTGAAAAGGGTAGAATTGTTGCAGAAACAAAAGTGGTCAACTATTTAGTGATATACTGCATGGAATGTGTTGTTTGCTTTTATACACCTGTTTTATGTACATATACATACATGTACTCACATACATGTGCACATACGTGTATTGGATAAAAGTCCTTGAATAGCCTGGTAGACAAAACAGAAGAGCTGTCAAATAAACTCTAAATATATATATGTGTGTGCGTGTACATATATGTATGTATGTGTGCGTATATATATATATATATATATATATATACATATACATACACACAAACATACACATATTCTCTCCCCACTACTCATGTAGCCTACCCAACAGCATGTTATTTCTCTCTTTTGTCCTCCCCTTGTCAACTGTATCATCATTACTATCTCCCTGCTTTTGTCTGTCCAACTCATGACTCATCGGTCATCCACTCTTCAGCCCAACAAAATTTACAGTTGTAGTCTGCCTCCCCATTTCCTCATCTTCCACTCCCTTACAATCTTGCAAACTCTACACCCACTTTTACTCACCTCATGCTTTGAGTGGCCACTCGGACATCTCATTGCAACCATTTATCTCTTCATAGCTTGACCTGATCATTCTCTCCCTCTTGTAGTAAATATGAGTAGCCATGCAATTCCTCCATAAGAACCTGCTCTATCCCACTACCCTTTTCTCATGCTTTAACTCCAAGGTCAGTTCCAGGAATTTTTCGAAGGGAGGGCACAAAGTCAGAAGGGAATAAAATTTCAGAAGAAAAGGGTGTAATAACAATATTTAGAAGGGTGCACTTCTTTCCTTGAGGTGGGTATGTGCTTCACAGGGCCCCTTTGCTCACAAGCATAAAGCCAACATTCTCTCTTGTAAGCTGTGATCTCAGTTATGCTGGTAGCATGAGAACAACACCCAGTATACACTGTAAAGTGGTTGGCATTAGGAAGGGCATCCAGCCATAGAAACCATGCCAAAGCAGACATCGGAACACAATGCTGTCTCTGGATCCTGTGAAACCATCCAGACCAAGCCAGCATGGAACATAGACATTAAAAGATGTTGATAATGATGTATACAGAGATATGCATGTGTATATGTATACATATATGTGTATGTATTGGGTTGTCGGGAAAGTTTGTGCCGATTTATAGTAGCTTACCTTTCGACTTATTTGCCATGAAACCAATTTAATTCTGGGAAGATGGTATTTTCAAGTTAAAGGAAAGATGGAGATGCATTGTGCAACAAAATGGTTCATATTTGGTTGATGAAAGATGTAATGGCAAGTATTTATCAACCTTTTTCTTTCCTTAAAAAATCGGCATGAACTTTCTGGACAAACCAATATATGAGTCTTCTGGTGGTTTGCTAAGTGAAACTGTGGTAGTGATCAGTGCCAGTGACACATAAAAGGCATCCAGTTCACTCTGTAGAGTAGTTGTTGTTAGGACGGGCATTCAGTCATGGAAGCCAAACCAAAACAGACATCTGGAGCCAGGTGCAGCTCTCCAGCTTACCAGCTCTGGTCAAACAGTCTAACATACACCAACATGGGAAATGGACCTTAAATGATGATGATGATAATAATGATAATAACGATGACAATGATGATACATATAAGTGCAATGAGAATCAAAATTAATATCAAGACTTACGTTGACACCAGCGTCCATTGCCTCGATAACCATCCTTACACTTGCACCGGTACGTGTGACCAATCTGAGTGCACACTGCATTCACATGACAGGGTTTCTCATCATCTTTATTTGGAGAGCAATCCACAGTCACTCCTGAATTAAATATACACAATGAAGATAGTTTCTGAGTCATCAAGCAGTCAAATATATATATATATATATATATATATATATA
>NC_068982.1:35712160-35712802 GCF_001194135.2 Octopus bimaculoides | reverse complement strand
ATATATATATATATATATATATATATATATATATATATATATATATAACATATATATCATGTATAGCATTTCATATATACATTATATGTATATATACATATATATATTACATTATATATATATATATATATATATAGTAAAAGAATAAAACAGATGACAAACCAGCTTCAGTCTGACTATTTCAAATGGTCAATATTAAATTTTAGAAAGCCAAGAGTAAGCAAACAAGCAGTTAGAATGAAATAATTAGAAAGAGCACTTCTGATATAATTAATATTGAAAACACAGCAGAGTGATAATAGTATATATTGTTAAAATAGTTAATATTAATTATTATATGACAGCATATAAAATAAATGTTATTCAAACACCAGTGTGGTAATAAAATATATTATCAAACATTGCCTTGTGTTAATATAGCAATAATATTAAAATGTTTTGTAAATATGTATATATGTGTATGCATGTGTGTGTGTGTGTGTGTGTGTGTGTGTGTGGTGTGTGTGTTTGTATATATCATTGGTGAGGAGTATAATTTATAATATTATCTATTAAGTGATGCAATTGTATTTGTGTTTGGAATAAAGATGCTATGAAAACGTGTAGTGATATACTGAAATATTCAATTTATTCTTGTTTGCT
>NC_068982.1:35710166-35711625 GCF_001194135.2 Octopus bimaculoides | reverse complement strand
ACACACACACACACACACACACACACACACACACACAGCAATGTAGTACCTGTCAGAAACGAGAGGGTTTATTCTGCCTCCTTTCAGTAATTCTTACTAATTTTGCTTCATGCCTCACTTCATTTTTCTTTGTGTTTCATTTTGTCTCTTTCAGGTATTCTTATTCATTTTACTTCCACCCATTCTCATTATTCTCACCTTTATCCACTTCTTCTCTTCTTCATACACACATACCTCTTTCTCTCAATCAAATTTTGCCTCCATTCTTTCTCTTTATTTCTCAGTGTCCCTCCCCATGTGTATACCATATATGAAAACATGGAAAACAAAAGTTAAGTGATGATGATGAGGATGATATTTAACATTGTCTCGAAACAGATCAAAGAGGAAAAGGATCCTATCACCTTTAAACAGAATCTGGACAAATTTATACAAGGAATACCAGATAAGCCACCTATACTTGAATACAACTCACTCAACAAGAACTCTCTACTCGAATGGACCATGATACCACAAAACATGACTTAAAAAGGATTTAGCTAATCCTATCAGGTGGCGCTATTAAGTTAGACATGGCCCGGACCTATCTTTGGTCGAAACATATCTAAGTTTGGAAGTCAACTTATGCCCAAGTATGATTATTTCCTTAACTTATCAAGTCTGTGCAAGCATTCAACTAAGTCCAAGAAGTTTTTATGCATGAAATCATTTTGAGTGGATGTCGTGCAGATCTGAAGCAGTGCAACCAGTGGCATAACAGAGGTTGAGACAACCAGAAACCAGCCACATTTCAGGAGTTTTTTTATATGAGATTCCCTTCTATTTGAAGGAAGTTCTAAGAACTAGGGGTCTCTCACTTCCATTGGTTCACATGCTAATTAATCCATAACAAGATCCTAACAGGTGTTACTACTCAGGATCAGAGTGGACCTGTGAACATTAGTGGCTAAGAGATGGCTCCACACGCCTCAATCCTGGAACTCCCTTAACCAGGCCCAACCACTGGATGCAGTTTAAAGTCATATACAGGAAAAACAAAAATATATATATATACATATATAGGTGTTGTGTTATATTAAGTATATATTATATATTTCAATTCAACGGGATACACCGTCTGCAAGTAGTTGGGTTCAGCATATTATCCTCCATTTTCTAATTGTTACGCAAATTTTGGGTAAAACCTCCACTTTTACCCGCTCCCATTGATTGCACCTAGTATAGCACTAGCGTAGCAATAATTGGGTACCCTCCCAGTAGTATACTGGATAGATACTATCCCTTAGTGGGTTGAACCCCCAACCCCTAACTCTCTCACGTTATATATATATATCATCATCATCATCATCATCGTTTAACGTCCGCTTTCCATGCTAGCATGGGTTGGACGATTTGACTGAGGACTGGTGAAACAGGATGGCAACACCAGGCTCCAGTCTAATTTGGCAGAGTTTCTACA
>NC_068982.1:35707846-35708849 GCF_001194135.2 Octopus bimaculoides | reverse complement strand
ATATATATATATATCAAAAATCTAGAGCCTGATCTTATGAAGAAAATGATGAAAGACTGCAACAAGAGGCAAGACAATGTGCTGCAGTTGACCTGTCCAACTCATGATAGTATGGAAAATATACAATGATAATGAAACACACACACACACACACAGCACTGTGAAACAAAATATGTGTCATTATAGTAAATATTTCTCCACATGCAAAAATATCATTAATCTTCTTATGTTGCTCATCTCACCTACTTCTGTATATATTTTTCTTCAAAAAAAACTCTGCTCTGGAACTCTAAAAATCAAATTTCCCTTTTTGCAACAGCTCTAAAATATAATTTGAGATACTATTTTTATTTTATTACAGCACATTTATAAATTTTTTCTAGAATTCATGCACAATGCTGCCAGCCACAAACCTCCTTAACCCTTTTGTTACAATATATGTTGAAATACACAGCTTTTGTTTTAATTAATTTTGAAAATAATGAAGAATCTAGTAAAATAACTTTTGCCATTATCAATCAAGTGTTTGGAACATAAATTAACATGAAATTTTGACGGTAGGTTTTAACTTACATCACTTTAAAACAGAATATTTGCATCATCAAACCAGAGTGGTCTCAGGCAGGTAGGTATCAAAAGGGTTAAAGTTTAGTTAATATAATTAATAAATACATACATTGATTTAAAACATCCTCAATAAATACAACGTACTATTAAGATGGATCTATGCTCTACCAATTGTTTATTATTCATAATATAGCTTATTGTGACAACTAGAGCATGCACTGTCAAATAGTATGATCTAGAATTGATAATTTGTCTAACTCTAGAAATAGTCTTACATTGGTATCATATATTATAGAAGCAACATTTTGTTGTACTGTTAAGTGTCATGTATTGATAAAGACTACCATAGTAACAACAACCTAGTTATTAATATCATCAATAGTAATAAAAACAACTATATCAGTAGTGATATTTCAATGTTATTGCAATATAGATC
>NC_068982.1:35704753-35707774 GCF_001194135.2 Octopus bimaculoides | reverse complement strand
TGTATATATATATATATATATATATATATATATATATATATATATAAAAATTGTAAATCCCAAAAATAACAACAAAACTAAAAATCCTTTGTAGTTTTGTTATTTTTTGGATTTACAATTTATTCTTTCACCGCAACCACTAGCTGGAATACACAGGTGCTTACAATTGTCAAGTATTACCTCTAAATTTCAATTTACCTACGTGATATATATATATATATGTATACATATATGCATATTGAGATACTGACAGGATAGAAAAACAGAGTATTTTCAATGCACCACTCAACTTGAGTTTGAGGCTGTCTACACCCTTGAATTATAGTCTTGATGAAGATCTAAATCCAGGTCTTTCACTTGTAAATCTTATGAATCCAAAGAAGAAGATGAAGTAAGATTTCAGCATATCTTTAATTACCAGTTACTATTATTTCAGTTTCACTCCATTTTTAATGCCATTGTATGTAAATATTTCATGCAAAATGTTATTGAATAGTTGTGCTCTTTTACATTAGAGCAGCACATCAGATTTGTATAACAAAAAAAGTATACTCTCACATTATGTTGTGTGTGATTTTAGATCTAAGCATTTGCTATGTGATAAAATAATGTTATAAAGTATTCCCCGGAAGAACTATTGTGGGTTTGCATTCAAATGTATTATGAACACTCACTGCAGAGGAGGATGCAAATAGATACAATGGTGAAATGTGCATTAGGAACAAACAGTATAAACTGCATGTTGTGTTTATCATATTTTTACTTATAAATATACACATGTGTGTGTGTATGTATGTATGTATGTATGTATGTGTACAGAAATATCAAACAATGAGAATGAGTGCTCAACACTGCACTAGTGGATAAAGATTCTTTATTTGTGATTTAAGGCTACCATTGGTTTCATGTTAAGAAAATTCTCAACGATTATTCATGCCAATTGCATAGAAAAATTGGAGTTTGTGTCCAATTTAGATTAAAACACACACACACACACACACACACACACACACACACATATATATACATATATATACATTAAAATTATGACCAGTATAAATGAAGTAGAATACTGAAGTGAATGCATTAAAATCTTAAAGAAAGTGAAGTATACAGAAGTATGAATGAATGGTTTTGGATAATAGCTTTTGCTTTACATTCAAACATGATATATTATATAAGTCAGAGGAGGAGATTCACCAGTTCACTGACAAAAACATCAACAATATATGAAAACTATTAATTTATATAATTTCATCTAAAAATCACATTTGGTAGATTTTCTTTTTGTTTTAGAACCAAAGATCTTTTTTTTTCAGTCTTCATTTCTTCAGGTCAAAGATAATCTAGCTTTTAAATGTTGATTTTAATCAGTATGAAGTAACTAATTATTAACAAACCTGAACTAACATGGGTGAAGGAATTTTAAGGGTGAAAACTTTGTGTAAAGATCTTGTGAAAATTAATATTAAATCATTCAAGAAGTTGAATAAAGACCAGAAATATTTATACTCTGATTTCCAGAACTTTTTTTACTAGTTGATGTATACGCATACACACATACAATTGCACACACATGCACAAGCATACACACACACGCATCATGGGAGGATGTACGGCTCCTGAATATTATATGAAACATATATATAAACATGAAATAAATATATACACATATACATGTGTTATTATAACTATGCATACATAAATACACACACACATATATATAGAGACAAACTTAAGACCAGTCCAAACATGTCTGAGAGGTATTTGAGCCCTAATATATGATACATGTATAGTTTTTCTTCAAAACTGTTGGCCTTGTGCCTAAATCAAAAACCATCATCACCATCATCAGTATTATTGTTATTATTATTATTATTATTATTATTATTATTATTATTTAATTTTCTTAGTACTAACCACTCTATAGCAGAGAAGCACAAAAATATATTTTCTGACAAGAGAGATTGTATCAAATGGAATTATGTGCCTTGTCCAGAGAGAACACAAAACTGGCAGCCATGTATAAAATTGCAGTGTACGAGGCTATAAGAGCCTTGTAGTTTGCTATCCAGCTAAAATTTCAAATGTCATCATTAAACATAATAGAAAATATCATTCAATTACTTAATTGGTTTACTAATATTTTATGATTATATACAATCATAATTATTTGTATTTTCTAATAATATACTTTAGTTGATTCTTAATCCTTTGTTTGTGCTTTGTATCACATGTGTTAAACAGGACATATTTCTCTGGAGTCCATGCATTGTATACCATGTATATTCCCAATTGTTTTCAACTACCAGAGTTAACTGAGGCTTACGAAAGGAAAGCTCTTTATTACTCAGAAGATATGAAGCAAGGGCTAACTGAAAGTTTGAAAACAAGCATGGACATTGAGGACAAACTTATGAAAATGCTTTGGACAGGCAAAAGTTTAAGAGACATGGCTAAATAAAAGAAATGAAACTGGATTCAAGTTTAAAAAAAATTGTTTTGTATTGAAAATAGAAACAAAAATATATGTCGGAAAATTAAAACTAAGATTTGAAATCTTCTACTGACTAGACTGACCAATGCCTTGTGAGTGAATTTGATAAAAAGAAACTGTGTGGAAGCCTGTTACATATATATATATATATATAGTGTGAGAGAGTTAGGGGTTGGGGGTTCAACCCACTAAGGGATAGTATCTATCCAGTATACTGCTGGGAGGGTACCCAATTATTGCTACACTAGTGCGATACTAAGTGCAATCAATGGGAGCGGGTAAAAGTGGAGGTTTTACCCCAAATTTGTATAACAATTAGAAAATGGAGGATAATATACTGAACCCAACTACTTGCAGACGGTGTATCCCATTGAATTCATTAATTTAATTCATAGCAAAAGTGACAAAAAAAGAAAGAAAGAACCAAAGCACAGGTGTCTATGGCAGACTATGTTATTTTGCCAACCTGGTTTACATATAGAAGTACAAAGTACATAAGGAATTAGAGGATGAACAGAAGTTTA
>NC_068982.1:35703509-35704500 GCF_001194135.2 Octopus bimaculoides | reverse complement strand
AAATAAAAATAAAAAATAGAATTAAAATCAAAATCAAAATAAAAATAAGGGTACAGCAGGAAAATAATAATAATAATAATAATAATAATAATAATAATAAAGAATACATAAATGAAAAATGAAGGTATAGCATGTGGGACATGCAAAAGTATAAAAAAGATATATGTCAAAAACCCCTTAAAAATACAAGGCACACAAAGAGCCTACAAACATTATAAATAGGTAGCTATAGACACTCCAATGCATATATATGTGTGGGTTCGTGTGCACAACCTTACTCGGATGTCCCCTTACTCCCATGTGTGCATATACAAGTTTTTATAAGCAAACATTCCACCACATACGTTGTTTGTGGCATCAGCGCTATTAGCCGAATCTAGAAAGCTAAGATTAAACTTCTGTTCATCCTCTAATTCCTTATGTACTTTGTACTTCTATATGTAAACCAGGTTGGCAAAATAACATAGTCTGCCATAGACACCTGTGCTTTGGTTCTTTCTTTCTTTTTCTTTCTTTTTTTGTCACTTTTGCTATGAATTAAATTAATGAGTTCAATGGGATACACCGTCTGCAAGTAGTTGGGTTCAGTGTATTATCCTCCATTTTCTAATTTTTATATATATTTATATAAGGGCATTACTACAGAATAATGCCACACAACAACAGACTTCCCAAATAAACACATTTT
The DNA here is from genome assembly GCF_001194135.2 of Octopus bimaculoides. NCBI lineage: Eukaryota > Metazoa > Mollusca > Cephalopoda > Octopoda > Octopodidae > Octopus > Octopus bimaculoides. The sequence continues at coordinate 35,703,812 of NC_068982.1, read as the reverse complement.
AGTACTGAATGTGAGGAAAGCAACCATCAGAAGAAACCAACTTTCTTTTAAATAACTCAACTATGTATCGACTGATTTCGCGATTACTAGAATGAAATCTAGTTTCCGTTCATCAGCATAGTATAGTACAAAATATATATAAATAAGCAAAATCCTCACCTTACCAAAACGAACACTCTACGTATCTGACAAAGCAAAGGGAATGAAGTCTATCTGTACATATCTCTTCATAAAGAAGCAGAAATCTTTCTGGGTTGTTCTCGGTACATGTGTGCAAATCAGAATAAAATTCAGCATTGAATA
>NC_068982.1:35698361-35703166 GCF_001194135.2 Octopus bimaculoides | reverse complement strand
TGTGTGTGTGTGTGTGTGTGTCTTTGCATCTGGGTTTGTCACTCCACCACTGCTTGGCAACGGGTGCTGGTTTGTCTATGTCCCTGTAACATAGAAGTTTAAAAAAAGAGACTGATCCAAAAGAATACGTAACTAACTTAAAAATTCCAGGGAAAGTATTGGTAATGATTTATTTGATTAAAACTCTTCAGTGTGGTGTCTCAGCATGGCTGCAGTTCAATAAGTGAAACAAGTAAGAGATAAGATACTCCACTAACTTTATTTTGAAATTTCAAAGTTAAAAAAGAATAACAAGCCTTCCCACACCACCAAGAACCTCTCAAATCAAATTTCCAATTTCTAAAAGAATCAATTCCAACATAATGCTAGATATATAAAGAGAATTAAAACTCTATGAACAAATTTAGCAGTAGAATTTAGTTCAAATACTAAATTTTACTACTGGATTGATATGTAAAATAGTTTTCCTAACTTATTCCACTGCATAGACTACAGTAAGCTTTTAGTTGTTTAAAATAGACACAAGCAGAGGTGTATGGCTAAGAAGCTTGCATCTGAACCACAGGGTTTTGGGGTTCAGTCTCATTGTATAGCATTTGGGCAAGAGTCTTCTGCTACAGCTTTGGACTGACAAAAGTCCTATGAGTAGGTTTGGCTGATGAAAACTGAAAGAAGCCCACCTTGTGTGTACACACACACACACACACACACACACACACACATATATATTATTAGATAATAAATCATATGGTATACATCTGGTAGCTTACTGGAAAGCAGGGTTTGTTTCACAGTATTTGTTGGGTATTTGATTAATGAGAGTGGCAGAAGATGGAAGATATATATACATACATACATATATATATATATATATATATATATATATACGTGTGTGAATGTGTGTATGTTTGTGATTCCCTGCTTTGGTATCATGTAATAGTTGTAAATGAGTGTCACTGTCATACAAGTAATGTCATTGGTTCCAATATTCTGGCCATGGGAAAATATTACCTTACTTGGAAACAGGAGAAGAATAATGACAGGAAGATCATCTGGCCACAGACCATCTGGATTAATAAACTCCATCCAACCCAATCATGGAAAGATGGCTGTTAAAACGATGATGATGATGAAGCTGATGATGACAATGATCAAAGTTTTCCATTAAATCAAAAACATCTATTGGGAAAAAAAAAGTGTTCATTTAATTAATTGATACAAGTGAATTTTTCCTAGAGATGATTTCACCTTAAGAGCAGATGTGGGTATAAACCTCAATGGCCATAATATTCCCGTGAAAAGTGATTATTAAGGTTTTATTATATTTGAAAGATGTGTCTGATACACATTAATAGAATAATATTGGTTTCAAATTTTGGATCAAGGCCAGCAAGTACAGGAGAGGGGTTATGTCAATTATATTGGCCCCATTGTTCAACTGGGATGTATTTTATCGACTCTGAAAAAATGAAAGGCAAAGTTGACCTCGGTGGAATTTGAACTCAGAATGTAAAGGTAGATGAAATGCCACTTAGCATTTTGCTTGGCGTGCTAATGGCTCTGCTAATTCACTGCCTTATATTGATAAAATGATATTAATAAATGTTCTAGTATAGATACAAGGCAAAGTTTGTTGGTATGGTTTTAGTGATTGACAGATACTTTAGTATTATCAACCCTGGAAGAATGACAGCCAAAGTTAACTTTGGTAGGATATGAACTCAGAATGAAGAGAGCTGGAACAAATACTACAAAGTATTTTTTCAGGTTTTCTAATGATTCTGCGAATCCACTACCCCTAGAAAATAAATTAAAATAAAATTTCAATATAGCCACGAAGCCTGAAATTTGAGGGTCAAGGGTTAGCTGATTAAATTGACCTCAGGACTTGACTAATAATTTATATTACCAACCCCAGAGGGATAAAAAGCAAAGTTGGCTTCAGTGGGATTCGAACACAGAATGTAAATAACCAGGATAAATACTGCATGGCATTTTGTCCAATGCTCTAATGACTATTAATCCAACAATAAAAATATAAACAGAATGACAAACCAGTGAGATTAGTAGATTGGTGGTAGTGGTGCAATGCAGATATAAATTATCTTATTCCATAATTAAGACAATAATATTGCTCCCTTAGATAATATATCATAGCCACACACAAAAACAATGTTTGAAAATGGGGTGATAAAATGTTCTTTCTATTCTTGGCACAAAGCCAGCAATTTTGAGGGGAGGGGAAGTCAACTACATCAACACCCAGTGCTTGGCTGGTACTTATTTTATTGACTCCAAAAGGCTGAAAGGCAAAGTTGACCTCTGTGGAATTTGAACTCAGTATATAAAGAGCTGGATGAAATACTGCAAGACATTTTTGTCTAGTACTCTAATGTTTCCTCCAGCTCAACACCTTAAGCCTTTAGCATTTAAACTGGCCCCTCACACAAACCTGACAGTATTATTGAAAACATAAACAATCAATTCATCAATGTCTCAAAGCTACAAGATTATGCCTGATTAATTTGAAACAATGTGAATGAATAAGTATTACATTTGGCTGAATAATCTGAACGTTAAAGGGTTAAATGATAATAAAATATGTCAATGAGAAAATCTTAATTGTCTCTGTAATTCATGGAATATAGGAATATAGGTTAGGTAGAAAATCCAGACAAAAATACCCATGCACATACACATTGAGGTACGACAACTACTGTTGCTGCCTACTGAAGCAGAAACATGTATCCATAGGTGACTTCTTGTTTTTAGCAAAAAGAAAAAAAAAACTTCCTTAACACCAATGTCAACATTGGAGAATTCTTGTTTCTTGAGATTATTCCTCTTTTTCTATAGAATTTGTCGTGATTGTCACCAGGCATTTATTTACTGTCTCTCAAAGCAAAGATAATTTCAATAAATGAAAAATTCATCCTATGTGGTCTTCAAAGTACCCTTAGATGTGTTTTTGTTGTCCAAATTCATGCCACTGGTTACAGTGAGTTATTTCTCTTACTTCATTTCTGTTTTACACAGATACACACAGCAAACATGTACATATACAGGCATACATACATACAAATATATACATACATATATATGTGGGTGTGTATGTGCATGTGTGTGTATACTTTGCAAATGTAATGACAATGTAAATGTTAATAGAATGCGATTTTTCTTCTCTTGTAAAACGTCTTTGACATACACTAAAGCTTTTCCAGTAAAACATTTTTTATACAAAAACTTTTCAGTAAAATGTGATTGTTTTTTATTGTGTAAAACTCACATATTAGAAACATACACTAGTATTTTTTACTTCTTTCATATGAAAACATCTTTTTGTGTAATCATAATTTTATACCTTTACTTTCATGTATAGAGATATATAATAGAAATATTTATGTCCTATGTTAAAAAATAAAACTTGTTTTAGTCAAATACATATATAAATTTAGTGCAATTTCATACCTTTCATCCCTCTTTCCCTCCCCCACTCTCACTTACTCACTCTCTCTCTCTCTCTCTCTATATATATATATATATACAGGGTGCAAAAGGTATTTGAGGACATACCTTTTTTGGGTCATTGCTGCATTTTTTGCTAGCTCTGTATAATCGTTGTTTTAGAAAATAATAATGGCAGACCTTCAGCTTACTCAAGAAATGAAGAGGCATGCTGTTATTGTGGTTATAAAGGCTGAGCATAGCAATTTAGAAACATCTCAATTTTTAAAAGTTGCCAGATCTTTCATCTATAGAGTTTGTAAGGAGCCAGAGACTGAAGATAGAAACATATCACCAGTACCAAAGCATAAAAAACATTCTAAATGCTCTGAAATCATCAGAACACCTGAATTTATCCAGCAAATTCAACAAATCATTGATTACAATCCCAGAAAATCCATGAGGTCAATTGCAAAAGATCTCCATGTGTCAAAAGGAACAGTCAGAAATGTTGTCCCCGAAGACATCAGATATAAATCTTATATGATGAGGAGAAGTTAGTTTGTCAGAAAAAGCAAAAGAAAATCACTACATCAGATCTAAAAGGCTCTTAATCAAAATGAAAAATCCAGTAGAAGAAGACGTGATTTGGTTTTTCTCAAACGAGAAAAACTTTGACCAAGATCAAAAACTTAACAGAAGAAATGACACATGGTTATGTGCAAACCCTTCAAAGTTCCAAGAATTATGCATACAAAATTTCCTGCAACTGTCATGCTTTTAGGGGTTGTCGGCAATGAAGGACAATGTGATACCTCCTTACTTCTTTCCACAAGGTTAAAGTTAACTCTGTTGCCTACATTGAAGTCCTGGAAATAATTGTTAAGCCCTGGATAGATGGTGTATGCAATGGAAGGCCATATGTGTTTCAGTATCCCACATGGCTCTAGTAACACAGGAATGGATGGCTGAAAATTTTCATAATCACATAACCCCTAACATTTGACCTCCAATCCATTGTACTATTACATGTGGAGTGTTGTTGAGAGAGAGAGGTCAATGAATACGCCCATAATACCAAAGATTCTTTGAAAACTGCAGTAGTCAAAGTAATATCCAAAATGAATTAGGACTACTTGATTCAAGCATGTAGATGATTTAGATCCCATATAGAAGCAGTTGTTGAAGCTGAAGGTGGCTTTATTGAATAACATTATAGATAAGAAGGTTTATTTTTATCCTCATAGCATTTTTTGATAAATAAAGTTATTATCTGTTATTATATATCTGTTTTGTTATAGACATAAATCTGTCCTCAAATATCTTACACACCCTGTATATATATATATATATATATATAT
>NC_068982.1:35690253-35698233 GCF_001194135.2 Octopus bimaculoides | reverse complement strand
ATATAGATAGATAGATAGATATAAGGGCATAGAGATAGGTAAAACAAAATACATTTTGTTGAACTAACATTTAAGGATTAAATGTTTATTCATTTCCAGACTTAATTTGCAGTATCTGGTTGTAAAACAATGCATCAATAATATGTTATCCAACTCATGCTATCATGAACAAAATAAAAACCAAAGGAAAGTGCTTTATGAAATATATCCAAGAAGTAAACTGTAAGAATGGTAGCGGATGGTCAAATACAAATGTATTTGATTTTCAGATTTTTTTTACACAGTATCAAGTATTCATACTGTATATAAACAGCCTTGTATAGCTTATGAAAATGTATACTTTCTGCTGATTAAGCCATCTGGTAACAACATACTGGTGTCTGCTTGGCTGGATGAAAGAATATCTTATCTGATGATTTGGTGTTGATGATGTTTTTAATTTGTAAGTAACCAGACTTTGTTTCTGATTGATTCTTTGTGTATCTCTCTCTCTAAGTAGGTGCAGGCATGGCTGCATGAAGTTTGTAACCCAGGATGCTCTACTGATCTTGCACCACATTGACCTCTTGAGATTTTGTTTATTTTCTTTTCCACAATTTTGCAGCCTTGCAATAAGACTTCTATTTTCATCTTCCTCTCTCTCTGGACAAGTCTCCAAAACATTATACTTTTCTTTTACCTCATGGCATAAAACATATTCCACTATTAGAGCCATAGATATAAATCATACACGTGTGTGATGTGCATGTATGGTTATGTTATTGTAAATCTATATAATTTTTGTTGCCACTTAAATATGGATGTTCTATTAGAACAAACTATACTGTGGTAGATACCCTAGTTTGTTCAAATGAAAAAAAAAAACACTATATATTCACCACACTCTGTGTGTGTGTGTATATATATATATATATATGTGGAGGTGCAATGGCCAATGGTTAGGGCAGCGGACTTGCGGTGTTTGTGATTCTCAGACCGGGAATCACAATCACCTAAAACTCCATGAGGCTCCGGCAGGGGCAGGTGGTGAACCCTGCTGTACTCTTTCACCACAACTTTCTCTCACTCTTTCTTCCTGTTTCTGTTGTACCTGTATTTCAAAGAGCCAGCCTTGTCACACTCTGTGTCACGCTGAATCTCCGTGAGAACTATGTTAAGGGTACACGTGTCTGTGGAGTGCTCAGCCACTTGCACATTAATTTCATGAGAGGCTGTTCCATTGATTGGAACAACTGGAACCCTCATCGTTGTAACCAATGGAGTGCCACGATATATATATATATATATATATATATACATATGATTAGATAAAGATAGTTATGACTAGTTTATGGGGTTACCCTGGGTTTCACATCCATAAAGTACTTAGCTTTACAACGTTTCTTCAGACCCCATAGACCATCCATAATTATCTTTATCTAATTACTCTACTGTTCTATAATTTAGTGTGTTTCTCTTTTGGATTTATGATTTACTGACGGTATATATATATATGTATGTTATCTATTTGATGGAGAAAATTAAAAAAAAAACATTGATTACACAAGAATCATATCTGTATAACATAGGGAATTATACATTGTATATGACCTGGATGAGTCTGAAAATTTACATGAAGACAATTACATGGATGTGTATTTGTTCTTAGTATGATATTACAAATTAGTATTGAATGACTGGAGGCAAAGTAGAGAAATGAGGACTCTTTAGTCTAGTAGCAAACAAAGCAACATTAGCAGAAGATTTCTTAAAGCTTTTCCCTATCTTCATGCTTTAAGCTTCTCTACATTTCATGTCTAATCTCCATAACTGGTTTCTTCTACTTTATGTCTGACCTTTGGTTTCCTCTATTGATTCTACTATAAGTTGCACTCAAACTCTTTGTTCCTAAACCTTTCTGCTGTAATTCCCTACTCACCAATCTTTGTATAGCCAGCACAGTCTATCAACTAATTGCTTCTTCTTCATCATCATCATCCCCACTGCTGCTGCCGCCACCACCATTTAATGTCTGCTTTTCTATGCTGGCATGGGTTAGATGGTTTGACTGGAACTAGTAAGCTGGAGAGCTGCAGCAGGTTCCAGTCTGATTTGACATGGCTTCCATGGCTGGATGCCCTTCCTAATGCCAACCACTCCGTAAGTGTAATGGCTGCTTTTGTTATGTGCCACCAGCACAGGTGCCATTTACATGACACCAGTAATGGCCATGACTATGATTTCATGGGTGCCATTTACATGACACTGGCAACAGTCATGATTACGGTTTCACTTGGCTTGATGAGTTATCTCAAGCACAGCATATCATGAAGGTCTCAGTCACTTGTCATTACCTCCGTGATACAATTATACAAGAAAACCAAAAACATACATTCATCCATTCTTGTAAAACAACATTTGAAACTTATTTTTTTGACATAAGCACTCACAAAATTTAAATACTATGTTGAATTTAGTGTATATCCTGCCTAATTAACTATATCAAGCATAAAGCCTATTCTGTATGCCTTCCTCTTTGATTTGATGCTTGCATACAAGAACATTTTAGATATTTACAGTATTGCACGTGATCTGTCATATTAAATTCTATAATTAACTATGTTCAGTTATGAATCCCACCATCAAAAAACGAAAACAAAATGCAGAATGAATTGGTGATAAGCTGATAACATATCACGTATTTCAAACAGGACTGATCTGAACAGACGACAAAATAAGGACATTTAGAAGTGGTTTTATTCATAGGAAAAAAATATCTCTTATTAATGAATATTGTAAAATTTTACTTGTTAGACATCAAATGATCAGGATGTTCATTTTTGACAATAATTTGGATAACAAAATAGAAAACATGAAGGTGATTTAATACAATATATGATAAAAAGCCAAATAAAAGGTTGGCAGTGTGTGTACAAAGCAACCGACAGAGGACACAGAGAAACTAGTATCACTGAGACTAATCTGATAGAAAACTTCCAATTTCAAGCACTGCCAAGGCTGATTGTAAAATTAAGCATCTTGCAAGGTTGAGGTGAGGAGAGTAGCAGCCAAGAAATGGTTTGTCAATTCAATCAAATACTTGGGACCAGAAATGGAGTTATTTATAGTAAAAGTTATTGATTTATGGCAATTTTAAAACAAGTAAATAGATTTTAGAGAAAGACTGCATCAGGCTATTATTGTTTTTTTATCTCAACATGCAAAAGGTAAGCAGTATGATAGTATTCCAAGTGTTAACAATGGAAATAATTCTGAAGACTTTGAGAAAACTGAAAGATATGACTTACTGGATATGTTATGAACATTTAGAGGATAAAGGTTTTCTTAACATGATGGCTAGTAATTAATAAAATGTGAAGTATGCATAAACAATGAGAACCAATAAGATAAGAGCATGTTATCTGATTATGCTTAACTGGCATTTGGTTTACAGATACATATACAAACATATAAACATTCATACATACATATGTATGCATGTATGAGTGTGTGTGTGTGTGTGTGTGTGTGTGTGTGTGTGTGCATATTTGTATCTATGATGGGGTAATCCTTTATTTGGAAGATGAAAATTTATATACTTATAGAATAGTAGTTTCCTAGTAATATAGTGAATAGTTAGCATGCCTGTTTAGTTTAACCATGAGGATATGCATGGATACATCGCAGTGAGAAGAAAATAAAAAATTGAAGTTGTTAGACCAATAAATGGTTAACTTGTCATTGGCTAGTTGTTATTTCTAAATTTTAGCTAAAATTAAAAACTTGGAGTGGCGGAGTATGGGTGATGGAATTGATCTCAGCAGGATTTGAACTCAGAATGTAAAGACATAAATAAATACTTTTAGCATTTCCATGATAGAAACAATACTACAATTGTTTTGATTTGAGTTTATGAAGAGAAGATAAACACCATGAACCACATAAGAAGCATTGGAAATAGGTAAGTTTGGTTACCTTAAGGAATGAATACATCTACAGTTTTGGATAAAGTACCACAAAAAAAATAAAAAATAATAATAAGCATTGGTCAGCCTGGATCTTGTAGAAGCCATTTGCCTGGAGTACTGCACAATGGGACTGACAACAAAAGTCATGTGGTTGAGAAGCAAATGTCTTAACCATACAACCATGCGTGCGCTAAAATATATATATTTTTGGGGCATCAAAAAGCTGGAGCATCTCTGACAACAAAAGCTTTACTTCATGCTAACCATCAAGTGAGAGAACTATATAACTAGCAATGGTGTCTTGGGAAAAGTTTATAGTCAAAGCATAAAATCAGCCATGATGAAATACTGGCTAAGATTGTTGGGAGGCAGCGAGCTGGCAGAAACGTTAGCATGTCGGGTGAAATGCTTAGCAGTATTTCGTCTGCCATTACGTTCTGAGTTCAAATTCCGCCGAGGTCGACTTTGCCTTTCATCCTTTGGGGGTCGATAAATTAAGTACCAGTTACGCACTGGGGTCAATGCAATCGACTTAATCCGTTTGTCTGTTCTTGTTTGTCCCCTTTGTGTTTAGCCCCTTGTGGGCAATAAAGAAATAAGATTGTTGGGACATGAGGTTAGAATAAAAGAAGTGAGATTTCCTTGTCAAATATTCCCTCAGTATATTAACCACTGGTAAAAAAAAAATAGATGAGGATGATGTCCTTCCCACTCTTATTAAAACCAGCTAAAAAAAAAAAGCATAAAGACAAAAAAAAAAAGCTTCAAAATGGCTGAAATTGAGACAAAAATGTGGGAAACTGCTCCAACTGTCTTCACACTATCACTACTAGAACTGATATTTTAGAACTCAAAAGAAACAGATAAGTTGGAAAATGTACAGAAAAGATAATGCAACAACAACTGCCACTATCTCTTTCTTGCAATCTTTGTTTCCACTTATTCTACATAAGAACTGGCTTTCTTGGTCATCAATGCCATCAACATGATTGAACCAATCAATGAGGAAGAAATTGAAATTCTTGGGCATGAAAAATAGCCAATGACAACATGTAAAGACAGCAAGAATATTAATGTTAATAAAGGTTTCAAATTTTGGCACAAGGCCTGAAATTTTAGTGGGAGGCAGTAAGTGGATTACATTGGATTCAGTGCTAGACTGGTACTTATTTTATTAACTCCCAAAGGGATAAAAGACAAAGTCAACTTTGGCAAAATTTGAACTAAGAACACAAAAGGCTAGAAGACATGCTGCAGGAATATATATTCTGACATTTTAAGGAGTCAGCCAGATCACCACCTTAATTATAATAATAATCCTTTCTATTAAAGGCACAAGGCCTGAAATTTTGGGGGAGGGGACTAGTCGATTACATTGACTCCAGTGTTTCACCAGTACTTAATTTATCAACCCCGAAGGGATGAAAGTCGACCATAGCAAAATTTGAACTCAGAACATAGCAATAGGCGAAATAATGCTAAGCATTTTGTCCAGCATGCTAATGATTCTGCCAGCTTGTTATCTTAATAATAATAATAATAAAATATTACTATTAAAGTGTGTGTGTGTGTGTGTATGTATTTACACACACACACATAGAATATTACTGTTTGTATACCAGTTTTTTAGAATAGGTACATTGTATCATAAAAGATAACAGGAAGTGCATTCAATCATAAAACACTGTTGCAGAAAAATTACCCAACCCTTGCCAGCATGGAGAATCAGATGTAAATGATAATATAATAATGATAATAATGATGATATTAATATTATTATAGCAATACAGTGGGAATACAATAAAATTGGAATCTGGCAAATGCAGCAAAGAGCAATCTCAATACTTCAGCTATGAGTCAGTGACAGTTGATTAAAGACTTAACAATGCAAAAAATAATACAAGAAAACTTTCTAAAGTATACATCATCATCATCATTAAATGTCTGTTTTCTATACTGGCATGGCTGTATAGTTTGATCAGAGCTGGTAAGGCCAGGGTCTGCACCAGGCTCCATTGTTCTGGCATAGCTTCTATGGCTGGATGCCCTTCTTAACACCAGCCACTCCACAGAGTGTACTGGGTGCTTTTAATGTAGCACCAGCACGAATGCTTTTTATGTGGCACTAGCACCTGTGCTTTTAATGTTCCTCCAGCATGAGAGCTTTATATGTGGCACATAAAGTTATGTATCAAGGCAACAATAATCATGATTTTGTGACTTTTGATTTTATGTATATTGAAAAGGTATTTGGCCGTTAGTATAGAAACCAAGGAAATAAATGAAGATATGGTATTGTTACATACAATTAATGATATTTCTTCATTATCTTTTATCTTTTACATGCTTCAGTCATTGGAGTGTGGCCATGCAGGGGGTTCACTTTAAAGAGTTTTAGTCAAACAAATTGACCCCCAGTACTTATTCTGTCAGTCTCCATTGCTAAATTGCTAAGTCATAAGACATAAACAAACCAATACAGGTTGTCAAGTGGTGGTGGTGGACACACACACACACACACACACTCACACCCACACATACAGAGGTACATACGTATGCAGCATATATGCTCTTAGCTGTATAGCTGACTTGTCAAACTTGTTGTGCATGTATGTATATACATGCATACATGTGAGAAAGTGTGTGTGTGTAAGAGAGAGAGAGAGAGAAAGAGAGAGAGAGAGAGCATGTATGTGCCTGATGTTGATATTTCATGGTAATGTTTGTTGCCAGCTGAGCAAAATGATGATGTTTACATCTCATGTTGGCATCACAATGAGCTGGTCTGCTATTTTGATTATCTGGGGAATAAAAATCCCTTACTTGGAAAACAGGTAAGGGTTGACAACAGGAAGAGGTTGTAAAATTCTGCTACAAATAAATTACTGTCCAACCCATGCTAGCGAGGGAAATAGAAAATGAAAACCCACACAGACACACACAAATTTATATATATATACAGGGGTTGGACAAAATAATGGAAACACCCAGCATCAAAGCATCATAATTTTAAAATATCTATAAAACCATCAGAAGCTTGTTTATTTTATGTTTTTTGATTTATTATTTGTGTTGCTTAATATGTTTTACTAAAATTGCTGTTTCTTTTCAGATATCATCAGAAAAAGGTAATTAAAATTCATTAAAGTGACAGATCTATTGGAATTTCAAAGAGGTCAAATTGTTGGTGCTCGTATGGCAGGTGGTAGTGCAAAGAAAACAACCAAAATGTTTGGTGTATCAAGAAGTACTGTCTCGAAAGTAATGACAGCCTTTGAGAAAGAGGGAAAAACCTCCTCAGCGAAACAAAACTGCGGAAGAAAACCAAAACTTTCAGATAGGGACTGTCAGATTCTTACGCAAATTGTTAGAAAGCATCACAAAAGTACAGCTCTCAAAATTACTGCAGAGCTTAATGACTACCTTGAGAACCCAGTTTCCACAAAATCTGTTCGCCATGAGCTGCACAAAGCCGGATTTCACGGGAGGGCTGCAATCAGAAAACCACTACTTTCAAAACAAACGTTGCAAAGTATTTAGAGTGGAGTAAAAACCTACAGATTTTGTCCCTAGAACAGTGGAAGAATGTTATTTCTTCAGATGTGTCATCCTTTACCTTATTTCCAACCACTGGCTGAGTATATGTCTGGAGACAATCAAAAGAAGCATTTGATAGTCTGCCTTTTTCCAACTGTTAAACATGGAGGAGGATCAGTGATGATTTGGGGGCGGGGGCTATATCTTGGAAATCTGCCAGCCCAATGGTTTCCCTTCATGGCAGAATTAATAGTGAAGACTATTTAAGCATTTTATTTGATCAAATTCATCCTATGGTTGTGGAACTGTTTCCGGGGAAAAACGCAATCTTTCAGGATGATAATGCACCAATTCACACACCTAAAGTTGTTACTGAATGGCACGAAGAACATTCTAGTGAAGTTGAACATCTTATCTGGCCACCACAGTCTCCAGATCTCAATATTATTGAACATTTATGGTGCATTTTATAAAAACAAGTAAGGAGTCGATATCC
>NC_068982.1:35680625-35689540 GCF_001194135.2 Octopus bimaculoides | reverse complement strand
ATATATATATATATATATATATATATATATATATATATACATACAGATAAATAGATAGATAGAAAGAGAGAGAGACAGGGGAGAGAGGCGGGAGAACAAGAAGAACAGAAAAGAGTAAAATGAGCAAAAACAGAAATAAGAGAAAAACACAATCAAGTGAGAAAAAGAAATTGAACCAAAACAGAGAGAAGAAAACAGAACCAAGAGAGAAAGGAAAATGAAATCATGAAGTGTGGGAAAGTGGGAAAGAACTGGCAAATTTCAAAGAAGCAGCAAATAAGGAAAGGTAAACAAATGTAGTTAGATCAAGTTTTCTTACAAAAACTCTGGCAACATGCATGAGAATTGGTTATTTAATATTAAAAACAGGATGCAATAAGTCATGTAGTTGTTCACTCTGAGTTTTATACAATGGTATGAAACAGTTAAACAATGTCCAAGTTAATAGTTTGGTTAGAGATTAAGGAAGAAGCTAATCCCAACAGGTTCAATGACAACAGATTAAAAACAGCAATGATAGAAGTTTGAGGCTAAACTTTGAACCAAATTAAATCCTTCTGCTCTTTCCTTATAATAATTAAAAATATATATATATATTTCTCTGGCACTGGAGAATTACTAAAGGTGTTGAGATTTCAAACATCTCCAGGTAAAGAAAACAGAAGATTTTGGGCTTGGTCCTCAAAGATGCTCTAAATTGTGCATGCAGGAATGTTCATTAAAAAGCTTGCTAAAGAATATTCATGAAAAACTATTTACTAAAGTGGATAGCATGCTGATTTGAATGTATGATACTGAAAGGGACTAGTTTAGGCAAAACAAGGTGCAATAGGAAGAATGTTTGTTTTTGTCTTCAAAGCCAACATAGAGGAGGTTGGTTAGATGCTGTTAATGTCTTATGCTAACTCTATATAACTTAACAATTAAAGTTATTTCCTTCTGTTAATCCTAGTCAGCCGTTAATGGCTTAAAGTATGAAATGCACAGCAAGAGGAATCAATCAGAAAAAGGAAAAGCAGTTGGTTGGAGGTAAGGTTAGAAATGGTGCAGAAAGGAATTATAAAAAGATGTACTCACCGAAAGCTATTAGGGACTGCTGTGTGCCTTGGTAACTGCTAAGTCATTGGATGCCAATGATTTGTCAAGGATTCATTTTTGTACATTTTTTTGTATTGACAAGACATTCCCCATAAAACTGTGTCAAATTTCAACTTTTATAAATTTGAATTTCATTTTTTGTTTTATTTTTGTTAATTCAAGAATTGTGAAAAATATGTTCAGAGAATAATTTAGTATGGACTCCAAAAATTTTCAACATGTTTTCTATTTGGTTATATAAAATACATTAATAAATTATCCTTCAGATTCTAATGGAGTCAATGTGTTTTAACTAAAGTTAAGCTATTAAATGGATTATGTAATTCAAAGTAATGACTACATTGCATGAGGAAAGAATTGATAACTGCTACAGGTAACACAAGTGCAGGAAAGAGGAAATTGCAATGGGAAAGAAATAATTTGACAAAATTGAATCATCAAACAGTATAGTTTACTGCATATACGAATTACAAAAACAACTATGAAGTCTATGAACTAGATTTGATCCAGATCCTTACAGGGAATATTACAGAATGTAATAGAAGCCATCTTTAAGAAAGAAATTTTAAATGAAATGAATATGCTGACAGATGTGAACTTTAAAATTACTTTTACCTTAAATAATCATACTATAAATGATTGTAAGACCAAGAGGTTATTTCAGTCAATATGTATGTACATGTTTATGTCAAATATATATGTGTGTGTATGTAATTATTGAGTGAGGACCAGTGTAAATGCTTGTAACTTCTTTTACAACTTCCAAGCAGAGGCTTTATTTGTTTGACAAGATAGACTCAAAAAGAAGCAACTCCAAGGATTTTGCGAGAAATACCCAGTAATGCTTTCTCTTACCTTAAAATTACATACGCACACACACACACACATTGGCTTGAAACATCAAAGACTTCTTCCATTTTTCTTGAGTATCAAACTAATACACTCTGCTTGTTGTTCCCTCACCTGTCTTTGTCTTTTGGTTTTGCATCATTTTGAACCATATATAGATGTGTGTGTGTATATATAAAAGCAAATTTGGAGGGATATATTATCCAGGCGGATACCATATTAGCCCTCAGTTAAGTTCCAGTTAACAGCTAACCACAACGATCAGTATCTAACATCTGTGACTGCATTTCATTGTTAATTACTCAGTGAATTCTTCTGATGGGTAAATTCTGTGTTCTCTTTGCTGCACAGTAAAAATTGTCTGGAGTGTATATTATTATTAATAATAAAGAATATGGAGACTTATACATCCACAAAATATATTTTATAGTTATATACAACATATTATAATGACCTAAACATGTTTCTCACGTTTCAGGACTACTCACTGTTGCAAATGTGGCGGAAACACATGTAGGTCTTTATAATATTCTGTATATAACTATAAAATAAATTTTGTGGATGTACAAGTCTCTTTAATCTTTATTTTTATTATTATTACTATATATATATCAATCACTGTATCACTCCACTGACCATATTATCGGATGATATTATATATGGCTGGTCATAATGTGCTTCTACATATTGTTATAACTTTCAAATGCTGTTGTTACTCTGCTGGTTAGGCAGGCAAGTCTATGCCAATATAAGAGATGGAGATTAAAACAATACACTTAAATGAGACACCAACCCATTGCGGGGTTATCTGTTTACTGCTGAGTGGACTTGAGCAACATGAAATGAAGTATTTTGCTCAAGAACACAACCCATCTCTCAGTCTGAGAATTGAAATCGTGATCTTTGAAGATTGTGAGCTCAACTCTCAAATCACTAAGTCACATATCTTCACAAACACACACATTTACATATATACAATATCGTGATCATGATATTTAATAAATTCATTGTGCACAACTTAGTGATTTCAGATAATTTGGAGTGTAAGTTAATATACCCATTTTAATAAACATACTATTTTAGCCTCACTGTGTAAAATAATTGCAGTTGCTACACTACATGGGGTAACCAATGTGTTTACTTTTAACAGTGAGAATGTTTATTAAAAGAGTATATTTTACAAATTATATATATATATATATATATATATATATATATATATATATATATAAATATGTTTATATACATATATATATACATACATACATAAATATATATGTATGTATACATATATACAAATCTCACTATATATATGCATATGAATGTATGTATGCATAAATATAGGTTATTTAAACTGAATATGTATCTTGTGACTGCAGCTGAGCAAACTAGCAAGAATGCTTCCAAAAGTTGGTAATATAAAATATGTTAATGTCAGAAAGTCTTCCAAAAGCATACAGCCAAGAAATAACCAATATTGCAGAGAAAAAGTATTGTAAAAAGAAAAAAAAAATCATAATCAACAGTTAGTACCTTTACATTAAGATATAAAAGAACCAGTTGGAAAACTAGAATTACATATAATCCACTTTAGAAATACCTAGTTGATTACCATCCTTGGACGATTAGAAGACAAAATACATGAACATTAAATGGTAAGATTTAATGACCTTTTACAGAAATAGTAAAAATCAACGAATGTGGTATGAAGGTCATGTTTAAGTACACCAGACCAGGTTATCTATATTGACAAGACTGTCTCCAATATGATATTTCATAATGTTATATACATTATGCTGTGTGCTAGTGTTGGAAATCTGTCTCTCTCTCTCACACACACAGACACAAACACATCCACAGAATGTACCTAACTGTGTTCATAATCACAAAACACCAATATTGTTGCTTTGCTATTGATAAAACCACAATAGCCAATGACTTTCTGTTCTGAAAATTTTATAGATACAGACATGGCTGTATGGTAAGGAGTTTGCTTTCCAACCATACGGTTCTGTTCCATTGGTTAGCACATAAGGCAAGTGTCTTCTACTTATAACCCCAGGCTAACCAAAGCTTTGTGAGTGGATTTGGTAGATGGAAACTGAAAGTAACCTGTCATATATATGTGTATGTGCATGTGTGTGTGTGTGTTTGTCTCCCATCACTGCTTGAAAACTGGTGTTGGTATGTTTATATCTGTGTAACTTAGTGGTTTGGTAAGAGAGAAAGAGCAATAAAATAAATACCAGGCTTTAATAAATAACTACTAGGGTTGATTCATTCACCTAAAAATTCCTTAAGGCAGTGCCCCACTATGGCTGCAGTCTAATGAGTGAAACAAGTAAAAATATGTGAGTGTGTGTACATCTGTTCCCCACCATTGCTTGACAACTTGGTTTAAGTTTCTTTTAATTCCTCATAACTTAGGAAGTTCAGCTGACAGTATGAGTACCAGGCTTAGAAATAAAGATAAGTACAGGGGTCAATTTGTTTGACTAAAACCCCCTTCATGTTGTTTCCCCAACATGGTTGCCATCCAATGACTGAAACAAGTAAAATCTTACACAATGTGTTAGTGTCAGGAATCATACACATATACCTAAACTCACAGAGATTACCCAACAGTGTTCATAATTGCGAGACACCAATATGGTTGCTTTGCTATGGATGCAAATTTATAAAATTGCAATAACCAACATCACTATTTTTATAATCAATTTATTTGCATAAGTTGGAGGAGGAAGGGTAGTGTCCTTTTTTATATGGCCTTCAATACTGTTGGGGGGAAAAACTAGGTGTTGTCTAAATACTTTACCTTTTTTAATAAACATACAATTTGAGTCTCATTGTTAAAAGGAAACAGATTGGATACCTCATGTAGTGTAAATCATTTATTTTCCAGTGTTGCTAAAATTGTGTATTTATAGATAATTGTATGGTATACTAACTTACATTTCAAATTATCCAAAATTGCTGAGCTGTGCACTATGAATTGACTCAGTACTTATTGATATTTAGAATCAATTAATTATATATGTATATGTATACACACATACACAAAGGACTCTGCTAAAGGCAAGTCAATGAGTAAAGATGTGGTATTAAACTGTTAATTTTACTACCACTTAAGAACAGAAACACATTGGCTTTTGCTAATTTCTGTTTGCCCAATATCATTTAAAAGGCTTGTGTCAACTAGATTCTATTAATCCAGTGTGCTTGCAGTGGTATTGAACTTAGGGCCATATGATTGTAGAGCTATGTTCATACTTGCAGCCAGTTTTATTTTTTCTTTTCTTTATATCCTTTGCTTGTTTCAGTCATTGAACTGTGGTCATGCTGAGGCACTACCTTGAAGAATTTAGTCAGGCAAATTGACCCCAGTACTTATTTTTTAAAGTCTGCTAAGTTACAAGAATGTAATAAAAAAACAACACTGTTTATCATGTGAAAGTGGTGGAGGTGGTGGGGCAAACACAGACACAAAGACACTTACACACACATATGATAAGCTTCTACACAGTTTTCAACTACCAAAATCATAGGGAAACATTAACAGCTGATCATAGTCATAAGGAGATGATTAAAGGATTTGATCTGAGTACTTCAAACTTATATATAACACACAATGCAACATTTACTTATTGTTCTCCAGCACTGATGCCAACAGTGGTTATTAAATAAAAAAAGTTCCCATAGTACATCATTATTTACAGTAATATGGACCGGGCTACACAGAATAAAAATAATGTTAGACAGGAAGACTGCAAGGTGGGCTCAGTGTGAATTAATGAACATTCTGCTGATAAGCTGGCACCCAACAGATTCAGTCATTTGTGAATCTACTTATAATGTCCATAAATGTTAAACTATTGAACTCTGATGACTGTCACCACCGAGATAACAACTGATAAAAGCTGATGTTAATAATCAACATAGGCCACACCCTTAATTGTTTTAGGTGTTAACAGATATGAATAGATAAAGCACTGCTTTTAGAATAGTAGAGTCATTTGGCAGATAAGATTTACTTCATACACATCTGTACATTTACTGATGTTCTTCATAATGGTATGTTAGATACATCAATACGCTGTCTTGTAGCTAAATCCTAAGAGTACTTCTGCCTGTCACATCATCACCTTCAGCATTATTTAGCATCCGTTTTCCATGCTGGCACAGGTTAGACAGTTTGACTGGAACTGGTAAACCAGAGAACTGTATCAGACTCCAATCTGATTCTGTTTTGGCTTCTACAGCTGGATGCTCTTCCTAATGCCAATCACTCCAAGAGTGGAGTGGGTGCCTTTTACATGTCACTGTCCCCTTCACAGGTGCTTTTTGAAACTGTGAAGATTCTCTATGGTAATTGTTTTTTTTCTTTTTTTCTTGCACAATCAATATAAGATGTGATAAATGGAGAGGATTCTATACGCACGAACATACATACGCAATATTTAAGGGTGAAGGCATGTACCTTCTTCTTAGGGTATTCAGTCATTATTGTAAGGTCTTAGGTCTTGACTCAGTTTTATTGGGTGTTTGAGCAAGGTCTCTCATTTCACATGGTTCCAGTCTACTCAGTTGAAATGAATACCAGCTATAGAGGGAGGTTAAAATTATGAAGGACAGTACTCTATCCAGGTAGGAATTTTATAGTCTCAGTTGCTATGAGCCTTGGCAACCAGAGTAGGCTTTAGGCAAATGAGCCTGTAGGCTAATCTCAAATTTTAACTTTTAATATTTAACCCTTTTGAGACTCACAATGTTTTGGTATATGCAGCCAAAAAGACCCCAATTGTTTTTTTTGTTGAGATTGAAATTGATGAGTTCATGTAGAAAATAAAAGATAATGTGCCTAAAACTACTTTATTACTATGTAAAACCATACATATTATGAAAGCTGATAAACAGTACAATATATCTATCACAATAAGAAAACCTAAAACAATACAATACATGTAAATAAAGAAAATAATAAGCATAAATGTTTCTGTGAAAAAACAAGAAAACATGTACTGAAAGACGATCTCTGATTGGCTATTATCCTTCAAAACCAACCATTCACAATGATTGTTTTATCAGGCTGATGGATCAGCCTCAAAGTCCTTTCAGCTTGTATCACTTGGGCCAACCAATCGGTCTGGGTATCCCAATAGGGTTAAGGTGTGTCCATAGACTTTGAACACCATACTTGACTGGTAATTGGCAATTTAGTTCATGTTTGGCTTAAACTCTTTTACAGATTGATGCTTGTAAGGAAAATGTAAAGAATTCCAGAATGTTGCAGTTTTGGGGATATGGAGAGGAGCAGTGGCTGAAATGCAGCAAGAACATCTCTACCATCAATACTATTCTCATTAGTGTTCTTTTATGCATGCTTGCTTGAGAGAATGTGTTTTCTTTAGGACAGCATGCCACCAGTTGTTATGGTAACTTGTGATCTCCCTTGTAAGATTCAGCATCTTGAGATCAATTTTCACCACTTCTTCCCATGTCTCTCTAGGTCTTCTTCCACAGGAACTATATACTTTGAGCACTCTATGCAACTATCATCATCCATATGCATTACAACACAGTCTTTTCTCTTGCAAACTACATCTGATTCCTCTTATGCACTGCTTCTTTCTCAGGTCATTCACACTGCATCATCCATGCACACTGATAATACACCTCAGGTAAAGCAGAGTAACCTTGTGGCCTTGTTAATTTCTAGCCCTTGCAGATAGTCTGAATTCAGGGCCCTGGTCAGTTGCAGAGAGAGTAGTTCCCTGACTTTTTCCTATCTTACCCAGGCACCTACACTTACAGAACCACTGGTTAGGTCACCCAGGTAACAAAAACAATTTGTTACTTCTAGTGATATATGTAGGTGATATATGAATTACATTCCCAGAATTACTTTGTGTGTTACATAACAAATATTTCTTAATACAACAGATACTAACAAAAATGTATTTGACACTAAATATCTTAGTGCAACAATGATGATGATGGCTTCTTGTGTTAAGGGTTAATTTACTGATTAACTCTCCAAGCACATAATGGAGGTATCCATTTTATCAATTCCGAAAGAAATGAAAATCAAAGCTTGAGCCAGGACAAAATTTTTTTGATGGAGAATATAAAGGGACATAAGTAATAACTAATACAGTTTACAGTTGGTTGAATTTTCAGGTCATATAACTTATCAATAAAACATATTGCTATGATAGATACGTGTAAATATGACAGCATCTACAGTTATTTAAATAAAAATAATAACAGAAAGAAAATCTACTATAACTCTATCAGGCTCCTGTCCTCTGTTACTGACATAAATAAAATAAAAGCTTTTATGATAAGAATCTGAATATTTTTTATTACTTTTAAATATATAAGAAACTCATAGTTAAAAAGAACAACAAACTTGTTTACCTGCTAGTAAGAAATTTTCTATGTATTGTAATAATCTTTGTAATCTCTGTATGGCTACTAAACAAATAAAAGCACAACCTGAATGTTGGAGTTATTCACACACATGTGCACACACACAGAGAGGCAAAGAATAACACATATTCTAGATATAACAAATAGTTATTACTGCATTTACACATGTATATTCATACATAAACAGCAACAAAGCAGCCTCTATACACATAAGTACATGTATGCATACACACATACACATACATGAATGTGTGTGTGTGTGTGTGTGTGTGTGTGTGTGTATATATATATATATATATATATATATATATATATATTCGCCATGATAGATCGCAGACCACTACATTTATATTTTTTTCTTCTTGTTTCTCTCCTTATTTCTTTCTGTGTTCCTTTCAGTTGAAGACCGTAGCTCGAAACGTCAAAGACTTTCTCTATTCCCGAGCATTAAACTAATACATCCATTTGTTGTTTACACCACCTGTCTTTGTCTGTTGTTTTTTTCGTAAATTCTCTCACATATATATATATATATATAC
>NC_068982.1:35677543-35680022 GCF_001194135.2 Octopus bimaculoides | reverse complement strand
TATATATATATATATATATATATATATATATATATATATGTATACATATTCACTATTTGGGGATATAAAACTGAAAGTGATGAAATTTTACTGTTGTCAGTTTGTTAAAATGTTTGTACATGTGTACACACACATATACTTGCATATAGACATGTGCAGATACATTCCAGAATATATTCATATACATATACATATACATATTCATATACATATGCATACAACTACATTTTTATACATACATAATGTATTATGTACATGCAAACATATTTCCCTGCACATACTCATATACAAACACAGGTGTGCACAGTCATGTATATATTTATATATGTATGCATGTAAATGTGTATGTATATGTATATTGTATACAGAGCAAGAGTGACTTCAGATTTCATCATATTGGCTTTGATAGTATGACAGAGTAAATCTCAAAAGTATGGTAGACTAAACAGAGATACACTAGGCTAAAGTCATTGTGGTATATGTAAGGTTCTGTAAGAATAAATGAACACATATGTATGTGTATGTGTGTGTGTGTATATCATCATTATCATCATCATGATTTAGTGCCCACTTTCCATGCTGGCATGGGTTGGATGGTTTGACTGGAACTCGTAAGTCAGAGAACTGCACCATGTTCCAGTCTAATCTCGGCTTGCTTTCTATGGCAAGGTGACCTTCCTAATGCCAACCACTCTGAGAGTGTAATGGGTAGGTGTCTTTACAGGTTACTGGCATGGGTGTTTTAACATGTCACCAGCACAGGTGCATTTGCATGTCACTGGCATGGGTTCTGTTACACATCACTGGCTTGGGTGGTGTTATGTGTCACTGACATTGGCCACAACTATGGTTGCTTTCCAACCTGCTGATGCACAGGATTGACCAAGAGACTTGCTGAACAAAGCCATGGTTCTGGATAATGTATTATTCCTGTTTATCCCTCATAAATTAACATAATATAAAACACTGCACACTTTCAATACAAAGTAGTATTGATTGCTTTTATGGTGTGTGTGTGTGTGTGTGTGTATACCTGCATATGTGTGTATGTGTGATGACTGTACACTCTTGCCCAACGAAGACCACCACTAACTATTAAAAGAAATGAGCTTTCAACAGTGGCTCTTAGTTGTCCTTTGGCAGACCTTACACGCAAAGATGTGTACATGCAGAAATGCAGATATGTACTGATATATAGCATTATCATTTTAAACCACCACTAGAACTACAAATCTTTCAACATGTATATATTTGTGCATCTGTGTGTGTATTTACAAGAATACCAATATCATAAGGGCTATGAGTAATTACACACACACACATGCATGCATGTGGTCTCACTGTGAAATTAAGGCTGCAGCGACTTATGTAAACCTACATGTCAATATACAGACAGTTATTTGCCTATTTATATACACAACATATATGCATTCTCAAGTACACACACACACACACACAAATATATATGCATGTATATATATTCTATTTGGATCAGATATTTTCTGGTTAATGTTTTCCTTGGAGCCTTTACAAAACATACACAGATAAAATTTCACACACACAAACAAATGCACTCTTTCTCTCTCTCTCCCTCTCCTACACACAGCCTCTGTTCAATAATGAATGATAAATTGATGATAATGATGAAATCTATTGTCTGAAATATGCAATTATATTTAATAGAAAAGGGAAGACTATGTTTCATAAAGTGCAACATGTCCTACATTTAAATCTCTTTGATGATGTGATAGAGGGAGATGATATGGTGTTGGAACATATTGATCTGATATGCAGGCAAAGCTGGCTACACAGACAGACAGAAGCAAGTGTTTCTTTCACTCTATGTAGCCAAGTGACAATCATTGACTGAACACGTCTCATTTGAACCTTGATAACCAAATATAAAGCTATATAATTTTTTTCCCACCCATTTAAGTGGGGGGATGATTTTAAAGTCCATAGTAATTATCTATTTTTACATCTAATTATTTCTGTAGTAAATCAAAAGTTGAAATGATGGAAAATTAGTAGCAAATTCAAAGCCGGTTCCTAACTACCATGTTGGGTTGGATCCTTTGATGCTTCTTCAATGAGCAGATGGAAATTTCCTGACATTCCTCAAGTCATGTATTAATTTTGTCATGTCACTGAAATTGGCTTCATAATGTGTTAGATGTTAACATGTTAGCATGTATGAACACAGCCCTCCACTCTCTCTCGCTTGAAATTACTATTTATTAAGAATATACTGAAGTTTTAGAAATTCATTCTTATTTTATAAGCAGAAACATTGCTATTATCATTAACTAACATTATCCTATTTGTGTTTAAAATAGGGAATAGGGGCAGGTGTGGCTGCATGGTAAAAAATTTGCTTTCCAACCATGTGGTTTTGGGTTCAGTCCCAGTGTGGCACTTTGGGCAAGTGTCTTTTACTATAGCCTCAGGCAGACCAAAGCCTTATGAATGGATTTGGCAG
>NC_068982.1:35669831-35677533 GCF_001194135.2 Octopus bimaculoides | reverse complement strand
TGGAAACTAAAAGAAATGTATTTTGTGTGTGTGTGTGCACGCACCTGTACATATATATATATATATATATATATATATATCTTGTGTGTTCCCCAGATGATCCATTGTGGTTAAGTATCCAAATGCACTTGGAACATTTAATGCTGAGTTCCAGATAACTGCAAACATGAAACATACATAGGAACTAATATTTTATACCCCTGTATTTTAATTTTCCAATATATGTATATATATATGTGTGTGTGTGTTTGTGTTACTGTCTCCTTGCCTGGACATTATGTGGCAGTTTTAAGCAAGTGTCTTCAACATGCTAGCAGTGTCCTTCATTTCAAATCTTCCATGAAAACATGCCTAGTAATGGGGAAATATGACCTTGCTTAGAAACAGGTGAGGGCTGATGACAGGAAGAGTATCTAGCCATAGAAAATCTATTTCCACAAATTCCATCTGACCAATGCAAGCATGGAAAAGTGGATGTCAAAAAGCAATGATAAGGATGATGATGATGATGATGAATATTTTGAGTGATTGGACCAAGTGGAAAGGACTTAAAAGTAACCAACTTTAATTTTAGATTTGCATATGAAAAATTCCTCAGAATCTATGTAAATACTACTTAATTATAATTATCATTAGTGGAGGCGCAATGGCCCAGTGGTTAGGGCAGCGGACTCGCGATCATAAGATCACAGTTTCGATTCCCAGACTGGGCGTTGTGAGTGTTTATTGAGTGAAAACACCTAAAGCTCCACGAGGCTCCAGCAGGGGATGGTGGCGAACCCTGCTGCACTCTTTCACTACAACTTTCTCTCACTCTTTCAATCGATCAATGAAACTGGTGTGTCTTAGAGCATGGTTGCAGTGAGAACCAGCGTATCTAAAATTAATAAAATGTTTGTCTTTGCTTTAATTTTTACAAACTGCACACAAATATCAACCAGAAACATCAAGGGACAACAAGTTTTTGAATCTAAATATGCAAACAAGCAAGGTGTCATGCAACAATAATTGGCATCCAACAATAATTGGCACTATCTTCACCTTCTTCATTTTCCATAGCCGGGCTGTTTTGTACTTAAGAGGGTTATACCTATCTATCTTTTTGTCTTCCTTCTTGACTAGTCATTGGTCAAAAGGGCATGCAACATCAACTATATAGCATATGTGGTGCACCCTGTCCACTGCCTCAAAGTCCGGTCTGTTATGCTCTAGTACCTGATCTGTTTGGATTGGGAAATCCCAGAGGATTTTGCTGCGCATATGAGTGCTTCTATTTCTATCTTCAGGTCACTCCTCCTCATCCATAGCCATTGGTCCTCTGTATCTGTCTTGGTGTTCACATCTCTTGCAAACTGACCAAACATTTTCTTTTCCTTCCATGCTTTTTCTTTTCTTTAGTTACACAATTTTCAGTTTTGATGATGCCAACTCTTTTTTTATATACCACTTCTAGGCTGTTTTCCTCTGCTTTGATACAGTCCTGGCAACTGTCCTTTCTTCTGGACAAGTACAACCTATCACTGTCACTCTTAGGGTGGAAGGCTCCGTGTACTGTCAACATTTTTCTGGTCTTGGTATCTATTTTCTTCATTTCTCTCTTTTGCCATTTTATAATCCCTGCACCATACTGAAGTGGTGATATCGCCCATGTATTAACTGCTTGGATTTTATTCCATCCAGTCAATTTTGAGCACAGCACCAACCTCAGTCTTTGGAAATACTCCATCCTCAGTTGCTCTTTCATTTCTGTTTCCATTATCTCATAGGCCTCTAGAACACCAAGGTATTTGTATCCTTCCATTTCAATTTGCTTAATCAAGTCTCTATCCAGCAATTCTATCCCTGCTAGGGATTGTATCTTGCCCCTTTTCAGGTAGATTATTCCACACTTCTTGAATTATTATTATTCTTATTATTACTAAGGCAGTGAACTAGCAGAATCATTGGCACACCAGACAAAATACTTGGCATTTCTTCTAACTCTGTCTTTAGTTCAAATTCTGCTGAGGTTGACTTTGTCTTTCATCCTTTTGGGGGTCAATAAATTAAGTATCAGCTGAACACTGGGGACGGTGTAATTGATTGGTTCCCACCACCCAAAATTCAGGCCTTTTGCCTATAATGGAAAGAATTATTGTTATTATTATCAAGGCAGATGTGCCTCAAGCTAGCAGGTTGGATGAGTCACTGATATTGTTAAGAGCAATCATGGACGTGAAACCAATGGTAACTTTTTGATTGGCTATAACCAATGGCTATATGTAATATACCTACAAATATATATATATATATATATATATATATATATATATATATATATATATATATAGAGAGAGAGAGAGAGAGAGAGAGCAAGAGAGAGAGAGGAGGTGGGTGGAAGGATATTATACTGATAATGTCCTCAAACGTTCATATTCAAGGAGAGCTGATAATAAATTTATACTGTAATCCTATGTTTTACATTTTCTATACTGTTTGCAAAGACAGTATACTGATAATTAAACATACTGTATTTAATTTACTTAACAATGCTCAAGTCAACCCATATACTATCCCGTCTACTCTATTTCACTCTATTCATATTTGACCAGTTATAGAAGGGAGAGTGTTACGGATGGCACATTGGTACTAGAGCAGCAGACAACAGCTAACTGGTAAAGTAGAAAAAAATGTTGAGAAATAATAGTGCATGTGGATTAAATGAAAACTTGAAATATTGCTCAAAATATTTCCATAGTTATTATATTAATTGAGGAATGGAAAACTGAGATGCTTGTAATTAGAAAGAAAGTGAATTCCTTAAACTGAGATGGCAGAGAAAAGCGGCTTCCATATTTATATTTATCAGTTGTAATAAAAGAGAGGAAGTACTATAGGATGAGTAAATAGATAGAAAATTTAAGAGAAAGAAATTTTAGATCATGCAATTAGGAGCTGCCAAAAACATTCCAGGAGTTAATTGTTATTTAGCTTTAGCTGTACAAAAGTTGTTTTCTTAAAAAGGAAGTCATTTTTTTTGTCGTTTTACTTTGGTTCCAAAATAGGTATTGGAAAATCTGCACAGTGTTATATGTGTAAGGAAATACAAATGTAACTACTTCTACAGATACAGACATTCTTCCATAAGTTTCTGATTTCATTCTCATAATTCACAGGCTTAAATCATGGTAAAAAAAAAAGAATTTATTCATGACATGTATTCAATATGCCCCTCTTTATAATGTCTTGCAAATCAACCCCGGGTTCAGAAGATATTGGGAAAGAACTACATCTTACTAAACCTAGTCTAAGTGTCATCAAATTGGAGGAAATAAAAATGAGTTGAAATATTGATGTAATGTAACTGGGGTCCATATAAGATTTTGTTGTTAAAATCTATCACCAATAAATTGGTTATACTTTTGCAATACACAAAATATTTTAATTTTTTACACAATTCCTATTAATATTTAATTCTAAATATACAATAGGGTTTCTTTTAAATATTGAATGGCTATGAGGGTCATCCTGAGTAAAATAGGAATCAAAGGGGTCCATAAGTAAAAAATGATTGCGAATCAGGGGTCTGATGCTCTAATGATTTTGTCAATTGGCTGCCTCACATCTATGCTACATTTTCCAATGTATCCTTCTTGTTTTAAACAGTAGCATATGATTTGGAGGATATTTGGCTGCCGTTTCAAGCAGATCAAACTACTAAGAAGAGGCTACTATTGCTTACAACAGTAATCAATATAATTTTTTAACTGGTTTCACACTGAATGATGGTCATGCCAGGGTACCATCCTGTAGGGTATAGTGAATTATTTCAACATCAATATTGTTATTGTTTGCAGAATGATGAAAGCAGACCTGGATGGGATTTGAACTCAGAATGTAAAGAGATGGAACCAAATACTGGAAGAAATTTTGTCTGATGTTTTACTAGTTCTACTATTTGCCCACTATCTATCTCTGATACGTACTATTTACTAGATGACTTGGTGGATGAACTTATGATAGTTAAGTATATTATTGATGGAGATAGTGTAGTACCAGTGATGAATACAAACCATCAACATGAAGCAACAAAGAAGCATCCCTCTGTCAGAAGTTCCCACACTGAGGGTCAGCAAACTTGTTGGGGTGAGGGCCACAAAGGGGTTGGTGAGCAGAGTTACAATTTGTTGAATAGTCAGATCATTCAAAAGACTGAGACCCCTTGGGAAAATACATCTAAATAAAAGAGGTTCTTGACAGTGAAAGAATTAAGAGCAATCCTTATAGAATTAAGTTCTATTCAGTTGCAGAGCTGGCAGGAAATACCTGTGAAATTCCCTCAAACCACTCTGTACCAAAAGATTTTAAAGAACCTTTCTCTTATGCACGTAGATATTGATTTAAAATTTTGGTACAAGGCCAGTAAGTTCACAGGAGAGGCTAAGTCGATTACATCAACTTAAGTATTCATTTGGTACTCATTTTATTGACCCCTGAAAGGATGAAAGGCAAAGTCAACCTTGGCAGAATTGGAACTCAGAATGTAAAGATGGATGAAATGCTGCTAAGCATTTCATCCGTTGTGTTAACAACACTGCCAGCTCACTGCCTCATGTAAGTAAATATTAGTATTACTTATGTGATACATAAAATTATTAATGGACTATTTGTAAGATAAATATATTATCTATTTATAATTTATATATTGTTGATATCATAACAATTTATAAATTTACGAGAGGATGTTGAATAATTTTTTTTTGCAATTGGATCTCAAAGTTCATATATAAAGATAGCATATAACTATTGAGTTGAAAAATCCTTTTGGACATAAAAAAGCCGAAAGCTTTCAACATTTTCTATTCAAAAGGAGTTTTCAACCCAATATATACATGCTATTGTTTATAGCTTCATGGATGTACTTTGAGAACTAATTCCAAAAAAAAATAATTTTTATATCAATTTTCCCATGCTGGCTTGTTGGATCTTTTTTTTAAATACTGACATTTATGTATCATAGGAATAACCATTCTGTTTCTTTTTTTTATTAATATTATTGTGCTTCTATTTTTTTTTTAATAGTAGACACTTATCTTTCCCATCATAAAATATTCACCACTGAAAGCACTAATTTTTATTGAAGCTGACAGACGCCAACAAGTTAAGTAACATAACTTGCCTAGGGAAATTATAGAATGGTTATTGGAACAAATGTGAAGGCATATGGCTTAATGGTTAGGGTATTCAGTTCATGATTGTAAGGTTGTGAGTTCAATTCCTAGCGATGCATTGTATCCTTGAGCAAGACACTTTATTTCATGTTACTCCAGTCCACTCAACTGGCAAAAGTGAGTAGTACCCTTATTTCAAAGGGCCAACCTTGTTACACTCTGTGTCATGCTGAATCTCCCTGAGAACAATGTTAAAGGCACATGTGTCTGTGGAGTACTCAACCACATGCACATTAATTTCACGAGCAGTCTGTTCCATTGATCAGATCAGCTGCAACCCTTGTTGTAACAGACAGAGTGCCAGTTCTGGAACAAATAAATGAAGGAGTTTCTATATTATTGGAATTGCTGTACAATATAATGATTAAATTACTCTCAACCAACTAACAACTGTTGCTAAGCAAAATACCAATGTTTTAAAATCTAACCCTTTGACATTCAAACTGGCCATATCTAGCTGATATATTCTACTTTTTTATGTTCAAATTGGCCATATCTGGCTTTTCACACCTACCCTATGATGTTCTAAAAATAAACAGTCACATCATCAAAATCTTGAAGCTATGAGATAATGCATGATTAATTCAAAATAATGTGACAGACTGATCTGAATGCTAAAGAGCTAAACATTAGATGACAATCTTTCCATTGCTATATTGAGTCTTTTGCCAGACTGAGTTGATTGAGTGCAGCTGTTTGGACACAGATGTTTTGGCATGGCTGAATGGAT
Source organism: Octopus bimaculoides (assembly GCF_001194135.2). Taxonomy (NCBI): domain Eukaryota; kingdom Metazoa; phylum Mollusca; class Cephalopoda; order Octopoda; family Octopodidae; genus Octopus; species Octopus bimaculoides. The sequence goes on along the minus strand of NC_068982.1, from coordinate 35,671,593 downwards.
ATTCAACCAGTTTTGGTGACAGTGTGTGTTTTAGCACTGGTGGCAAACATACTCACACCACAAATAAATAAAGAGAATATGAGTGAAAGAGAGGCATTACACATACTTGCAAACGTAACTGGGTGCTCACACACTTACAGAGAGGGAGAGAGACAGTGAGGAAGAGGAAGAGTAAGAGAGAGAATGAAAGGTTAAAATGTCTGATGTGAAAAAAATCAACGTTGAATCAGCAACACCAACTAGATGGTGACAAAGCATTTAATTTGCATTTCTTGTTTCTAGTATGTTACTTGAAGTGACTTGAAGGAAATGTAAAATGCCAGGCATGAAATTCATGGAGTTTGAACAAACTGAAATTTTAGCTTCAAATGAATGAATGTATTGAATTAGTTTTTTTTCTTTCTCATTTGTATATTTATGTATGTGTATGAATGTAAGTGTGTGTGTGTGTGTGTGTATGTTGGTGGGTGAGTGGAAGTGTGTATCTACAAGGATGCATATATATATATATATATATATATATATATATATATATAAAGACATGCAAATTGATTTCAATGCATGTTTCGAAGAAGCAAAACATATGAGATGAATTGTCATCAAATGTTAATAAATATTAGTAACATTGTAAAAAGCTTATATCAAACGTAATGTTAGAAATATTAGAGACATAACAGAGAAGAAAAATCAGCAACATAGCAATGGATTCTAAACATAAAAATAATTTAGTGATATATATACATATATATCCACACACATGCACATCTATACACATACATATATATATATATATAATCAAAATAAGCAACAGGATATCAAGTAGTGGTGCAATACAACTGTTCCAAGCAGTTCCAGTTAATTGATCAATGCAAGCATTACATCAATTTAAATGCAGAGCCATCTCCAGCTGCACAAATAAATAAATGGAATTCTAACAAGTAGGACACATTATTTGAGAAAAATTATATTAATATGTCCCAATTGATGTAATCATTACATCAATTAAATTGATGTAATGATTACATTGTTCAATTAAATGGAGCTACTTGAAACGGTTGTACTGCATCACTACTTGATATCCTGTTGCTTATTTTGATTTTATTTACCTTACTTCAAGCAGTCCAGATAATACCGGACTGACATGGTGCTTCAACTTAAGTACCTAATTCAACTGAATCTCAATTATTTCTTATATTTCTTATATATATATATATATATATATATATATATATTGTTGTATTTTGGGATGGTCATTTTATTTATTATTTTTTTCTTCACATATTTATTGGTCTTATTTTATTATTTTGACTCATGTCCATCGTCTGGAAATCTTTTGTCACACATCTGTGACCTCTTCAGTGACACTTTTCGTTTCTGTGTGTGTTCTTGCTCCACCTGCTCTATTCTGTTCTTCTAAGATGTGTATCCTTATGTGTGCATGCATCTTAGAAGAACAAAATGGGGTAAATGGAGCAAGAATACACACAGAAACGAAAAGTGTCACTGAAGAGGTCACAGATGTGACGAAAGATTTCCGGACAATGGACATGAGTTAAAATAATAAAATAGGAACAGTAATAAAAGAGTGAAGAAAAAAAATATATATAGTGTGTGTGTGTTTATTTGGCAAAAAAAAAGATAAATAAATAAATAAAATTGACCATCCAAAAATACAACAATATCTGTTTCAATACACGATTTCAGGAATCTTGAAAAGCAAATTGATAAATGTGTATATATATATATGCATATATATATATAT
>NC_068982.1:35665093-35669821 GCF_001194135.2 Octopus bimaculoides | reverse complement strand
TATATATATATATATATATATATACACACACATACATACAAATATATACATATATACACATACATATATATATATACATATATGTACATACATATATACACATAAATGCATATATATACATACATATATACATATAACATATATACATACATATGTAGATATATTATCAGTTGTACATACACAATGTATGTGTTTTGTTTATATGACAATTTGCTGTGGGATAAGGTCCTGGGAAAGCTCCCTACACGACGATGAGTGTTAAACTTGGTATCATGTAGAGAGCTTTCCCAGGATGCTGCTCCACAGCAAATTGTTGCATAAACGAATCTCATACACTGTGTATGTGCAACTGATATGTTTACATTATTAGAGCTGTTTTTCATTCGAAATTTAATCAGATATATATATTGTAACAAACATTAGTATCATAGCAATGCATTTTAAAATCGTATGATAACAAATATTAGAAAGAAATATAGCATATATATGTGTGTGTGTGTGTGTGTGCATACACACACACACACACATATAATGTATTAATGAATTCAAATCATATAACATATAATATTAGTGACCAATGAAATATTAGTATTACAGTAAAACCCTGTTAAGTGGTACATTTAATCCTTTTGATTCACCATGGTATACTAGAGTTTTATAGTTTCATCATACAGTCTACTTTTGAAAGAATGTATTTATAATGATACTAGACTTTTATTACCGCATTTTCTGGCATAATTTACAACCAAAAAAAAAAAAAAAAAAAAAAAAAAAAAAAAAAGTTGGCCTATACATTAAGATGACTTTGGAAGATAAAAAATTTCATGTGAAATGCAGAAAAATTTGGAAAGATAGTGATGGTGTCTGAGTTTATACTACATGTTCATATTACATGTTATGTTAACTTGTATGCCAAAAATACGGTAAAGGTGATTTACAAGTTTTACTAATTACACATAATATTATCTTTTAAGATTCCACCCCTATATAGGCTATATTATAAGAATTCTGGAAGAACATCTTTTTTTTCCCCCCTTATCATGGTATTTCATTTTGGGGATAAATGCAAAATACTTAACAAGGTATTACTGTATGTTAATGATTTCACAACAAATTACAATAAGTATTAATATTTTGGTATTGACTTGTATTAGTGTCACAGTAAATAGCATTAATAACAATTATAACATGAACTTCTTAAACATATAATGATGAATAATAAGAGCAAAAAAAAAAAAGAATTACAGCCAAAGCAACAGACATGACATAGGACAACACCTTTGTAGATCAACATTCTGCACAGATAGTATATATCAAAGGTTAGGTTTGTTGTATCAGGATTAGCAAAAATATAGCTCCACATTTATTGATATGGTGTATCACCACTAAACTACACATGTAAAATGATTAAATGTTTTTTTAAGCAATGGCACTTACTGACTGTTTCATTCATTTTAGAATTCATCTGAATGAATGAAGCATGACTAGTCTTGTAAATGCCATCATCTAAATAATCAAATAGCTCCATTCTCTTATTGAGTACTTTGCCTTAAATTCTGGGCACACACACATCACTACTTAACTGTAGTAAACTGCTCTGAGAACGATCAAGTATCTACTTTTGGATTGATAGCTAGATTAAAAGCCACTATTTCTGATAGATCCGTCGATTAATTTTGTACATTGATGCATTATATATTAACTCTTTAACTGGTTTTAGCTTGAGAGCTGTGGGCATGCTGGGACACCACCATTTATTGCTGGAAAAAGACATACATTTCTGCCATGTTAGGCATTATAATAATATAAGTCTCTTCAGGTCAAGCTGCCACTTCTCTGTATTGAGAGGTCACAGCTCTGGTACTATTGACATGTAATTAGAATGTCACAGGAAAGAATTGCAAGATGGATTCCTCAAGCCAAGCCAAGTGGCAGCAGACCGAGGGGTGGACAATATCCATAGTCTCAGTTGGTACACTCTTGGGAATCCAGCTGGTTACTTCTGATAGTACCCTATAGAAGAGATGCTTGAATAGTCTATCCCACAGAAATTGCTGGCTTTGAGCCAGAATTTGAAACCAATATTGCTTGGCGTGTAGTATAGAAAAGAATGTATGGGGTACAATATATATATATTTTCCCTGATATCTAAATTCTTTAAGAAAACGAAATAAAATATGTAAATTGAATTTTGCAAATTTAGTGTAGTGAAGATCTTCCTGTCACTTAAACTGAATTTGGGAAAATGGAGGGCAAAGTTGCTCCCTTCAGGGTTTCGACTTAAAACAAAGTGGTACAAAATGAGGTACAGAATTTTATATCTTAAGGCACATATTTTCCCTCTGTATAATTCCAAACCATTTCCTGTATTCCAAATATAATGAAACTAATTTTTACATTTGGACAATTAGCTATCTCAGATTTCTAAAGAGACACATTGAATACACAATGCAATTGTATTCAGATGCTATTAATTAATTGATATCTATTTACATATCTTAAACACTATTTATGCTCAATTTCTAAGAATGCCATAGTTGGAATTTGTCTTTTTTAAAAATCATTTCAGGTATATGTACAGCTGACAGTCACTCATGAGTATAGCTTTGTGACATGTTTCATGCTTTATTAATTGTTATGGGTGCTCATGTAGTCACAAGCAGACATAGACACGTTTAATCGAACAGAATATTAGGATGTGATTGCTAGAGAGAGAGTGAGAGAGAAGGAATGAGAAAGAGAGGGAAGGAGAGAGGAGGGAGTGAGAGAGAGAGAGGAGAGTGAGAGAGAGAGGAGAGAATGATAAAGAGAGTGAGAGAAAGAGAGAGAGAGAGAGAGAGAGAGAGAGATCATCACCAGTACCCAGCTGGTACTTGTTTACAGCTGATTAAATTAGAGCAAAGTAAAATGAAGTGCCTTACTTAAGGACACAAAAGTCATTCCCTCAATATAGGAGTTGAATACATGACCTCATAACTGTGACCTGAATACCCTAACCACAAGGTCATGAGCCTTCAAGTATATGTATGATTTACTAAAGCAAGTACTTTCTTTTTATAGCTGGAAAGATTTTCATAACAAAAGTTATTCAACAATGAAATGGGAGTGGTGTGTCTGTTTAAGTTTCAAAACAAACAACTGGGACAAGAAGAGCAATGCGACTGACCTAAAAACACTACCTGATGTTTTACAAAAATGTTTGGTATCTTTCTTATTTAATCTTTAGGCCAATAATCAAGCACCTTAACTATGCAACCACTGCTTAAAGTCTTAAAGTTTCTGTCCCTCAATACTTGTCTTGTAAATAACTTGGTAACCTCATTGCTGCTGGTGCCAAGTAAAAGGTAGTAAAGTGGTTGATGTTGGGAAAGGCATCCAGCCATAGACACCATACCAAAACTGACAGCAGGGCCTGATGCAGTCTTCTGTTTTTTCAGTTTCTGTTGAACTGTCCAATCCATGCCAGCATGGAAAACAGACATTAAATGATGATGATGATGATAATGATCCCCCCCCCCCACACGAATAAATATATGTATGTATATACATTACAAATTGTGAGGTTAAAGTGATGTCTTTTTAACTGCATTATTATATTTACTCTCCAAACCTTTGCTACAAGGTTTGTGTGGAATATATGAGCAAAGCACAGATTTCCAATCAGTCAGTGCAACTAACAAGAGAGAGATTGCCAGTAAGAAGGGTATCTAACTGTAAAAATAAATCACTCCAACAACATACCTGTATAAAATTTAAAATAGCTAACCGCATCCACCTTATGCTTGCATGGAGAAAAATTCACGTAAAATCATAGATGTGGGAGAAGGGTTGACTCAAAGGCTTACATGACAACCAGCTAAGATGTAAGTTGTTTATATTGTTTCCAATACCATGTTGCGTTTGTGGCCAAGACATAACTCTTAGGGATTATAGTTCACACCGGTTTCAATTACTGATGAGCATTTTACTGTATTGCAATGTCAAAATTAATTCTATTGGTAGGTGAAAAACTACATGTGATAGACCAGTATTTCATCTGTGGGGAGATTTTACTATCAACCAATCAACCCTTTTGCAACCTATTTCAAACAGGAATATGTTCTGCTCCTGTATTTTAATTTTCAAAATTAATCAAGAAGTATAAGAGACTTAGCGAAATAACCAACTTAATAAGAAGCAATTTATTACATATTGAAATCTCATCATTTTCCATCTAATTATGATATTTCAGGTCCATACTGGAATTGAAATTTCAACTTTTTATTAGTGATGGTGCCAAGAAGGTTCGTGTAGAATGGGTTAATGTAATTGCAACTGGAGATACACACCAGATTTATAGAATTGTATGATTCAGAAATGGATTAGGTTTATAGAATTAGAAACCTTATATATGATGTATGGTAATGCATAGTAATATAAATGAAGAGGAGAAAAAGCTTAAAAAAAAATGATGGAAAGAAAGATATATTGAAGTCTCATTACAGAAATATTAGATAAAGAAAATGTATAAATCCCAGAAATATAGAATACAGAATAACATTTTGGCATAAATAAAATATTGAATGTTTCAGGATACTAATCAAGAATCCTGCAAAACAATATACCCATTAGATATGATAAGATGGTAAGATATCGAAGAACAGGAGAAAAGCAAAATATCTTATAATATAGTTAATATAGTTTATATAGGCATATATATATATATATATATATATATATATATATATA
>NC_068982.1:35664000-35664815 GCF_001194135.2 Octopus bimaculoides | reverse complement strand
ATATATATATATATATATATATATATATATATATATATATATACATATATATATATATTTGTAAGTACAACATTGAACAGAAGAGCTCTGATGGTTTTATGAAGCAAATTTAGCATGCATCAGCAGGAAAAAAGCACAGTGCCTTAGTGCAGTGCCCAGAAAAAGGATAACGCTAAGAAGAAGATATTTAACACCCAAAATTCCAAAAAGGGTTATTTCAAAAGTAGTCTTACTTTTTCATATAATATTTACAAAATAATAAGCTTATGACCTCTGGAAGTTCAACTGCAGTGTAGTTAAATTAAAAAGACAAATGTATGTACAGGTGTAAATGTCCATAAATGCATGTAGATGCATATCTCTGTATGAGAGAGTATGCACATATAGAGATGTCTACCAGTATATGAATATTTATATATGAGTGTTTACATGTACATTTGTAGAAATATATATACATATACATAGGTAATATGTGTGTGTGTGTATATGTGAGTGTGTATATACATATATATATATATCACACACACACACACACACAAAAAAAAACCTATGTGTATGTACATATGTGTGTGTATATGTATATATATGTAAATCTACATATAGTCATGTAATATATATATTTCTTATTCTACTGCTGAATTAGCATAACTAGATACAATATTTATTGATAACAAAATAGGGTTATGTAATTATAAAGCCAAAGAAAAGAAAAATAGCTAGAATTCATTGAAACCATGTATGATCTATGATCTGTATGTAGTTCTTATATTTGTTAGCTGGGTGTGGGCAGGATACGTATATATATATATATATAT
>NC_068982.1:35658821-35662505 GCF_001194135.2 Octopus bimaculoides | reverse complement strand
AAATATGCGTGTGTGTGTGTATATATATATATATATATATACACACACACACACACACACAAATATACATACATACATGTGTGTGTGTGTATATATACATATCTATATCATATAACAAAAGGATAAAAGATTCTTCTAGGGCCATATACTTATAAGGCTGGGTTCCCAGATTCTGTGGTGCATGTATTGCCCACCTGGACAGGACACAGGTCTGTTGCAGGAATACTCATTTCTAGTACAAGAGCAATATGAAATTAAGTTTTCTTGTTTAAGAACACAACACATTGTCCAATCCAGGAACTGAAGCCACAATCTTATGATCATGAGCACAGCACCCTAACCTCTAAGTCATGCACTTCACATATATATACATACACACACGTGTGTGTATGTGTGTGTGTGTGAGCATACATACATAATATGATCATCAATAACAGCTGAAACCTGAATGGAAAATTGTTGTGCACTGAGCATATCAATTTCTACTTTATACATGTATATATATATATATATATATATGTACATTTAGGATACTGTCTTATAATTTATTGATTTTTACTTTGGCAACAAGAGCAAGATTTTTAAGGAGTAGGAGCTACAGTTCCACTATTACTACTAATAGTTATCTTAGCATTTCTATTCTCATTCTCAAGAACTTGAATGCAGAAGGATGTGCTCTATACTACTATTTCAGTCAATTCAACAGCAACAGCCCTTTGGACATAGCAAACGATACAAGTTAGCTAAATTGGGATTGATCAGATTATTTTTATTTGGTTAAATATTTTATTTGAGCAACTGAGGTGGTTGATACTGCTCAGTAACAAATCTTTTTTGCACTCTAAAAAAAAGTTAAAAAAGCAGAAATGGAAAAGCTCCAGGTGCTGTTTAGACTTGGGTCAGCTCTAACTGAACAAATCTGCGATTAAAAGCATCCCTTCCATGACCATCCCATCTTAATTTTGGGTATAATATTTCTAGGACTACGTTAACAAATGTTCCCTTTTTTTTTATAAGAGGGTATGGTATAACTTGATTTGAGGGAAATTTGGTTGCTATTTCTAGCAGATTAACCAGCTGCCTAGAGATGCCCTAGTTAACAATTAGAAAGTTCCTGTTTTACTTTAGATGATTTAAAAACCCAGCTAAAAAAGGATTTGGTGAATTTAATAGAATGTAAATGTCTATATGTCTCAAATGGGTTGTTAATATGAATTTTATTTATTATTTGACTATTAATCTCATTTTTATAGATAAAACATTTTTTAACAATATTTACATCTACATTATATTTTGGTAAGTTTGACCTGCAATCAGCATAAGGTATCTTATTCTTGGGATGTGCACATAGTTTCAGGCTGGATTCACACGAGTGACCTTTACATATTCTATGTATTTATTCTAAGTGAAGGCAGTGAACTAATAGAATTATTAGCATGTCTGAGAAAATGTTTAGCAGTGTTTCTCCTGGCTCTTTAACTTCTCAGTACAAATTCTATCGAGGTTAATTTCGCCTTTCATCCTTATGAGGTCAATAAAATAAGTACCAATCAAGTACTAGACTTGATGTAGCTGATTCACCTCTCCCCACAAAACTGTGGGCTTTCTACCAAACTTATTGAGAATTTATTAACCTAATTTCAGGCATTTCTGTTTGGTTAAAACAACTATACCTGAACTGGTCTCATTGTGGATGACTTTTCCTATAGCCCCAGGCTAATCGATGCCTTGTGAGTGAAATTGGGAGATGGAAACTGTGGAGAAAGACAAGTACATAAAAACACACACACACATGTGTGAGTGTGTGTTTGTGCCTGTCTCTGTATTTGTCTTTACGTTGACATCATCATCATCGTTTGACATCACTGTTTCATACTGGCATAGACTGAATCTGATGGTCCTAAGAACCGCATCAAGCTACTATATCTGCTTTGGCATGGTTTCTATGGCTGGATACCCTTCCTAATGCTAACCACTTCATAACATGTATAGGGTACTTTCTTACATGTCACCAGCAGTAATGAGGTTGCCATGCAGCTTGTAAAGCAAAAAGAAAAAAGGTTTATATATACAATGTTTGGGGCAGGTGATGAGAGGAAAAGTACATGATTCATGTAGCAGACTTTATGTGTTTGAAGATGATGCACTCAACTGATATTTCAAGTTTCTTACTTGAGTGCATTTATTCAGACTACAAAGAAACTGTTTGAAAAAAACAGTGTCCTGTGTTAATGTCCCACAACTGAATGGTGCAACAAACACAGATCACAAAGTTAAGTACAGAACTTAAAAATAAACACGAGGTTGGATATGACTGCCTAAAACCCTTCCAGCTGTGGGGTGGGGAGAGCACGGCCATGATTTAATGATTGAAATAAGTAAAAGAATATGCATACAGTTGCTAAACTATCTATCCAATTAAGAATTAAGACACTTGATGATAAAGACTGAAAATCAAAAAGACAGAATCATAGAGTAGATGCAAAAAGTATAAAAAAAGAATTCTTCATTACTAAAGATGCAGTTAATCATCCAAAAAATTATCATTTTATTAATTACTGGGAATATCACCCAAACAGATCCCAACACCCAGTTTTGCTGCTGCAAATAATAATAATAATAATAATAATAATAATAATAATAATAATAATAATAATAATAATAATAATAATAACATAAAAGTTTGAATGATTTTTTTTCAAGATCCTTCAGGTATATGCTATTATATTTTGGTGAAGTTAAAATTTCATCCAAGCATATGCAAAAAAAAAACAAAAACACATGCATGTATGTATGCATGCATGTAAAACAAAACAAGAATACCATTTGGCCTGACAAGTCAGCACTTAGGGAGTCAATTCATCCAATCAAACAAAATGTAAGTTCTAATGTCAGTAATTCATTTTAGTAATCAAGCATTGTTAGTTAAACTAGGCTGTTTCTTTATGATTGAGAGCATGCAAATTGCATTCTGGGTCTTGTAATAATAAAAATTGGAAGAAAAGAATTCCTTGAGAAATATAAAGAATGATGAGAATGAATAAGCTATATATATATATATATATATATATATATATATATATATATACACACATAGATAAATATACAGGGATTAGCAATTGAGTTGCTTCTCCAACATACTGAAAATTTAGAAATAGCAGTCAAAGAACTACTGATTCCAAACTACAAATTTTCTCTAGAAAATTTGTAGTTTGGAATCAGTAGTTCTTTGACTGCTATTTCTAAATTTTCAGTATGTTGGAGAAGCAACTCAATTGCTAATCCCTGTATATTTATAATGATAAATAGTCTTACCGATAAAGGTTTTTTTCATACTGAACTACTTGGCAGAATTGTTAATTATTAATTCTATTATTAATTGACGATTCTCTGCCCTTATTCTTGTATATTTATACACACATAGATAGATAGATATGTACAGATATAATAGGTGAAAAGGATAGGAACACATTTTATGTATTTTGAATACATTTTATGTATTAAACTTTGTGCTTGAAGACGATGATGATGCAGTCTATGGTTATTCTTTGTTTCTTGCTTGAGTGCATTCATTCAGGCAACAAAGTCTGCATAATATTGTCACCTCAACAAGTATGCATACAGAGTAGCAATGGAGCCAGTCATTAACTTTGAACATATATATGTGTACATACATACATACAT
>NC_068982.1:35643174-35658811 GCF_001194135.2 Octopus bimaculoides | reverse complement strand
ATATACACGTCTGTCTGTATATCTATCTATCTACCTATTGATCTATATGAATGAAAACTGTAGAGAAACAATGATATGAAAGAAAATGAAAGCTATATTTACATAACGACAAAGAAAATTTGTTATCTTCTTTAGTATTTTCATTAAAAAAAAACAAACAAAAGTATTAACTCTTTAGCATTCAAACTGGTCACATGAAGCCTGAATATTCTATCAGTTTTATGTTCAAACTGACCAGGTCTAGCCCTTCACACTTACCCTACAATGTGAATCTAAAAATATACAATTACATCATTGAAATCTTAAAGATATGGGATAATGCATGATTAACTGAAAATAATGTGAATAAATAAGTATTACATTTGATAAAGTAATCTGAATGCTAAAGGGTTAAACTTTTTATTATTTCAAAGAATTATATTTCTAATATGAAATTACCAAATAAACATTTGGAATTAGATTATCAAAGTTAGCAGTTAATAATTCTTTTTATTTTTTATATTTAATTATTTGATCTATACTGGCTTTAGTCAATGGAGTGTGGCCATGTTGAGGCACTACTTTCAAGGGTTGCTTTTTAATTGATCATATTGTCCTCCAGTATTTATTTCAGTATCATATTTTTTTTATCCTTCTCTATTTGTTGCACTGGCAAGTTATAGGATATAAAGGGACAAAACACAAACAACAACACTGATCTTTAGATCAGTGTAAGCACATATACAGCTACAGATAAACACATACACAATGGATTTTCAGTTTCTATTTACTAATGTTACTCAAAAAATATTAGTCTATAGTAGAGCACATTTGCTAAAGGTGCTATGCAGTGGAATCAAACCTAGAACCATGTCATTATGAAGCACTTTGTCTTAACAACATAGCCATATGTTAATCTTACAAAAAGTCACTTTAACCCTTTTGTTACCATATTTCTGTTGAGATGCTCTGTATTTCTTTCAATTAATTTTAAATATAACAAATAATTTAGTAAAATAACTTAGTTATCATTAAGCTAGTGTTAAGTACATTCGAGTCATTCGAGCGAGATCCTTGCCAGTGCCGCTGGATTGGCTCCTATGCAGATGGCACGTAAAATACACCATTTTGAGTCTGGCCGTTGCCAGTCCCGCCTGACTGGCCTTCGTGCCGGTGGCACGTAAAAGCACCCACTACACTCTCGGAGTGGTTGGTATTAGGAAGGGCATCCAGCTGTAGAAACTCTGCCAAATCAGATTGGAGCCTGGTGTAGCCAACTGGTTCACCAGTCCTCAGTCAAATCGTCCAACCCATGCTAGCATGGAAAGTAGACGTTAAACGATGATGATGATGACGATGATGATGATACTACATATAATAAGCAATATAACCTTGAATACCAAATGTAACTGAATAAAATAATCTCATCCAATGTGGTTATGGAAAAATATTAATTAGTTTCTCAGTTTACACAAGCTTTAATTAATTATAGCTAATAGAGATGATCCAGCAACAATGATTATTGATGATTGCCTGGCACTCCATTGGTTACTATGAAGAGTGTTCCAGTTGATCTGATCAACGGAACAGCCTTGTGAAATTAATGTGCAAGTGGCTGAGCACTCCATAGAGACACATACCCTCAATGTAGTTCTCAGGCAGATTCACCATGACACAGAATGTGAAAAGGCTGGCCCTTTAAATTACAGGTACTACTCCTTTTTGCCAGCTGAGTAGACAGGAGCAATGTGAAATAAAGTGTCTTACTCAATGCACTACTGGGAATTGAACTCATGACCTTACGATTGTGAGCTAAATACCTAATCACAAAGCTATGTGCCTTCGCTATTGATGATGATGATAATAATAATAATAATAATAATAACAGCAATAATTCTTCCTGATTTTAGCACAAGGCTAGCAATTTTGATTACATTGACACCCAGTACTTGACTGATACTTTATTTCATCAATCCCCAAAATATGAAAGTTAAAGTTGAGATTGGTGAGATTTGAACTTGAAATGTAAAGAGCCAGAAGAAATGCACCGAAGTATTTTGTCCAATGTGCTAATGATTTGGCTGACTCATCACCATAATAATAATAATAACAATGGTTTCAAATTTTTCCACAAGGGCAGCCATCTTAGGGGAGGGATAAATCGATTGCATCGACTCCAGTGCTCAACTGGTACTTATTTAAGCAACCCTGAAAGGATGAAAGGCAAATTCAACCTTGATGGAATTCGAACTCAGAATGTAAAGACAGACAAAATGCTGCTCTGCATTTTGTCCAGCATGCTGATGTTTCTGCCAGCTTTCCACCTTAATAATAATAATAATAATTCTTTCTACTGGAAGCACAAGGCCTTAAATTTGGAGGAAGGGATTAAGTCAATTACATTGATCCCAGTGCATAACTGGTACTTATTTAATCAACTCCGAAAGGACGAAAGGCAAAGTTGACCTCAGCGGAATTTGAACTCAGAAAATAGTGATGGGTGAAATACCACTAATCATTTCACCTGGCATGCTAATGATTCAACCAGCTTGCCAACTTAATAATAATAATAATAATGGTTTCAAATCTTGCCAGAAGGGCAACCATTTTGGGGGAGGGGATGAGTTGATTACATTGACTCCAGTATTTCACTTAAACAACCCTTATTCAGGGACCTTTTGAGCAGGATGGGCTACTCAATCTGACGAAAATTCTAACCCACCTGCAAGGTCATGCACTGTTTATCTTGATATAAGATCACCATGGTTGTGATGCATGTGCCTGGTGTACCCTTATCAGACAGGTAGTCATGATGGGTATACTGGGCTTGTATATTTCACCCCAGTGTCACTTTGATGGCATGCACTGCTCTCTCACTCATGATATTAAGTAATAATAATAATAATAATAATAATAATAATAATAATAAAAATAATTGAATGAGACAAGTACTGTCAGATCATTGATGTAGCCATACCAAATGACATGAATGTTGTGAGTAAAGAGGTTGCAAAAATCACCAAGTACTCCAAATTGAAAGTGGAAATGGCAAGACTGTATGGAATGTGAGAGGGTAACGTAAAAGTGATAGCAGTGGTGATCGGAGCATTGGGCTGAATCCCATTGAAACTTCAAGACTTCTTAAGGTAACTGGAAATTCCATGCAAGACTGATGTCTTGCAAAGAAGCAGCCTTATTGGGCACAGCACACATCTTAAGGAAACTATTATCTGTCTGAGGTCCTTGTTGTGAGTTGACAGATGACTAAAGACACCGGTGCATTTTTTTTTACCTACACTGTGTTACAAAGGAATAATAATAATGATCAGAGAATAGAAAGCGCCAGATAATTGACTTTACAGTCCCAAATGATGAAAAAAATCAATGAGAGGTATAGAAAAAATATCAAAGTAGCCATTGAATTACAGAGACTATGGAAAGTATGGGTAAAATGTATCTCAGTAATTATAGGTGCATTAGGAACTATCCCTAAAGAGCTGAACAGATGGATAGGGGAAATAGACATAAAACCCGGTTTAGTACAGCTCCAGAAAACAGTATTATTAGGAACAGCTAGGATACTTAGGAGGGCTCTTGGCATCTAAGCTTACTTGTTGTAGCCTGATGTTAGAAATTTTTACTTTCAACTGTCTAATCTGTTGTGAATGTATGAATAATAATAATCATGATAATATTCATAATGATGATGATGATGATGGTTTTAGATTTAGGCACAGTCACAAATTTTCAAGGAGGGAACAATTGATTATACTGTCCCAAGTAATTAACTGCTACTATGATCTATTGATTCTGGAAAGATGAAAAGGAAAGTTGACCATGGTAGGATTTGAAATCAGAATGTAAAGAGTTGAAATAAATACAAGGTATTTTGCGCAATGCTCTAACGGTTCTGCCAATTCACCACCCCCAGCTAAAGCAAAATGACAATTTATCTTTTAGTTTTTTTATTTGTTTCAGTTATTGAACTATGGGTATTACCTTGGAAAGTTTAGTTGAACAAACTGACCCCAACATATCTTTAAACCTGGTACATATTCTATCAGCATCTGTTGCTGAACTGCTAAGTTATAAGAATGTAAACAAACATAAACACATACACTCACATATGTGCATATATATATATATATATATATATATCATAGGCTTCTACACAGTTTTCATGTATGAAATTTATTCACAAGGCATAGGTTTCCCTGGGGCTATAGTAGAATTTTCTCAAGATGCTGTGCAAAGGGACTGAACCTGAAACCACATAGTTTCAATGTGAGCATCCTTTAACCACACAGCAATGCCTGTGCTTGTTTGTGGAAGTTTAACAAATAATTTATATATTGAAATATGTAAGCCACTAGAGATAATAAAATGTTTGGAAAATTCATTATGGATTTACTGAAATTAAAATAAATTAGCTTTCAGGCTAAATAGAAGAAGAGATAAAGTTTAATCATATTCTATGTAATGACATGAATTAAGTATTAATTAAATATATTTTTTGTTTCATTTTTAGCAAGTAGTCACAAGATAAACAGAGCTTAACCCTTTTGTTACCATATTTCTGTTGAGATGCTCTGTGTTTCTTTCAATTAATTTTAGATATAACAAAGAATTTAGTAAAATAAATTAGTTATTATTAGGGTAGTGTTAGGAACATAAATTGTGACTAAGGTT
Source organism: Octopus bimaculoides (assembly GCF_001194135.2). Classification (NCBI taxonomy): domain Eukaryota; kingdom Metazoa; phylum Mollusca; class Cephalopoda; order Octopoda; family Octopodidae; genus Octopus; species Octopus bimaculoides. Next base: position 35,654,143 of record NC_068982.1, on the reverse strand, counting down.
TGGTGGAAGATTTTAATTCAGAACTTTTGAAAACAGAACCAGAGGCAGTTTCAGCTGGATTGGTATCAAAAGTGTTAAAGTGAACTAGAAATTGTTATGTAAATTGTGGTGTCTAAAAATTGAATGTTCAAGATTATGATGTTGTTATTTAGCTCCTGGCCAGTTGTAAACCAGCAGACCTATGATTGGAGGCATTCCAGTCATGACCATCTTGTCATTTATATATCAAGGATTACACTGTCTAATATCATTATTACTGATATCCTTGTTGCTGTTATAATTATTATTGTTATTATTAATTACTAAGGCGGTGAATTGGCAGCGTTGTTAGCATGCCAGGCAAAATGCTTAGTGGCATTTCGTCCGTCTTCATGTTCTGAGTTAAAATTCCGCTGAGATCGACTTTTCCTGCCATCCTTTTGGGGTTGATAAAATACGTACCAGTCAAGAACTGGGGTTGATGTAATTGACTAGCCCCACTCCCTCCAAATGTCAAGCCTTGAGCTTTTAGCAGAAAGGATTATTGTTGTTATTATTATTATTATTATTATTATTATTATAGTCATTATTAAAGGCATTGGATGTGATTTGAAGGAGATGCAGTGATTGTTTCTAGCAGATCAAATGAAACTTTATCACATTTTATTAATCTTAAATCTTAAGTGAGCAGCTTTGATACTAATTTCTGAGCTAGTTTAATTATATGCAGTTGGCCAAATTATATACAGCATATCCGAGTATCATCAATTTATTAGGTATTCCTAAACATTGATTGGGTATTTGTACATAGAATGAAGTTCATTCTGTTGTACTACTTATTGATGTTGTGTTTATTATTTGGGGGAGTGGAGAGAGAGCTGTGAATGTTCAGCTAATTCTATAGCTTGATAGTGTGTAAAATGATATACACAACAATATACACACACGTACACACACATACACATGCACACACTAAAGGAGACATACATAATATTGGTTTCAAATTTTGGCACAAGGCCAGTGTTTTCAAGGGAGGGAGTAAGTCGATTACATTGACCTCCAGTGCTCAACTGGTACTTATTTTATTGACCTCCCATAAAAACGATGAAAGGCAAAGTCGACCTTCACAAAGACATACATTATATTCACATGTGGAAACTTCTATGCAGCACATAACACCCAAGAGCAATCATAAATACATCCATAAGCATTGACTCAAAACATACACAAAAACTCTCACATATATGACTATCACATACAGATCAACTACACACACACATGCGTACACTGTGGCGCGTACATACACACATAGGCTTCACTAACAATTGGTTTTGTATCAGAAGCAGATTTATTTTACTGCTGTAGCTTCATGATGGTGAAAATTAAATAATCATTTGTTATTAAGATTGAGGAAAGAATACATTTACATATTGATTTCTTACATCATCACATAACCAAGTTTTCTGTTTTGAGTGGTGGTGGTGGTGGTAGGGCACCTTTTTCAAGATACAGGCAGCACTACTAAAAAAATTCAAGGTAATTTTCTGTTTGGCATACCATTCAGAAAATCTTGAAGGCCACAGATTTTTCATGACTCGTATAGTCAGTAAAATCAACTCCAGTATTTAATGAATACTTTAATTTATCCAACTTAGAGCAGCAAAGTTGACCTTGGTAGAATTTGAGCCCAAAATGTAAAGAGCTGCAATTAATACTACAAGACATTTTGTCTGACACTCTACCGATTCTGCCCATGTATTGCAATTTGTATCAAATATATAATGGTAACAGAATATAGAAACAGGCATAACTGTGTGGTAAAGAAGTGTGCTTTGTAACTACTTAGTTTTGAGTTCAGTCCCACTGTCTGGTACCTTGGTTGACAAGTGTCCTCTACTATAGCCTTGGGCTGACCAATGCCTTGTGAGAGAAATTGGTACTTGGAAACTGTGTGGAAGCCCATCATACACACATATGTATATTATATGAGTGTACTTGTGTATGTGTGTCTTTGTATCTATGGTTGTGCCCCACCACCCCACCACTCACCACTTGACAACTGCTGTTGGTTTGTTTATGTCAATGTAACTTGGCAGTTCAGTAAAAGAGATCAATAGAATAAGTACCAGATTCAAACAAAAAATAAGTACTGTTTGTTTGACTAAAACCCTTCAAGGCAGTGTCTGAGAATGGCTGCAGTCCAATGACTGAAACAAGATAAAAAGATATGTAGAAATGGTTGTATGCTAGGAAGGATAATCATGCTAATAAGGTTATGTTTCCATTTTGTGCACACACACTGGTGCTCTTGACATAGACATAAATACATCTGCAAAACACCGTTGTCATAGATTAGCTAATCTGCTACTACAATTCTGGCTAAAACACATAATTGTATTCCATTACAATGGAAAAAAAATGGATGACAAATGGTTAAATTAAGTATGATTTCTGATAATCCAAAGAACCATGGTAGAGTTCTGCTAGATGAAGATGGGGTAACAATTTGTACTCTGTCAACAAAGTTAGCTTAAGTACATAGTTCATTCCATCCAAGTATCAATATGCAGCATGGAGAGAATATACTAATATACTATATACTCTTAACTAACAGTAGCGTATTGAATAACTAGTTTGTTAACTCATTGTAATAAACCTGGAAGCTTTAATAAGCCTCTGGGAATATCATCATTGTCCTTTTATGTCTGCCATCCATGCTGTAAGAGATACAATGGGTTCTTATTTGGAGTTACTGTTTTCCTAGATATGGTTAGTGGGGCACGTCTTGCATGTTTCATATTAGCAGAGTTGCTATAACTGGATGCTCTTTATAACCTTTCCATAGAGTGTGTTGGGAGCATTTGATCATGGCATCAGCATTAGAGAGGTTGACAAACTGAAGGATCTTCTCAAACCTATGATGTCAAGGCTCATTTACATAACACCAATCATTTTACAATATGAGGCATGGCCGTTTGGTAAGAAGCTTGCTTCCCACCATATGTTTTGGGGTTCAGTTCCACTGCATGGCACTTTGAGCAAGTGTCTTCTCTAGCTCTGGGCTAACCAAAGCCTTGCAAGTGTATTTTGTAGATGGAAACTGAAAAAGCCCATTCTATATGTATGCGTGTATGAGTATCTTGTCTAGACATCACATGATGACTGTAAATGAGCATCATCATCATAAAAGCAAGGTTGTTCATTTCCAATATTCTGTGAAAATGTCTGGCCATGGGGAAATATTACCTTGCTCAGGAAGGGTATCAGGTGGTAGAAAATCTGCCTCAACAAATTCTGTCTGACCCATGCAACCATGGAAAAATGGATGTTAAATAATGATGATGATGATGATGGTAATATATATGTATATATATACATGTAATAACTCGGTCAGTTTAAAAAATATTCTCTTTGACCTTGAAAAATTTAAAAGAAATGTTACACTCACAATTCCTCTCTACATAACTCAACCATTTTTTAACCTTCACACACTTTAAATATAATTTCTTTCTTCATCCATTCACTCTCCATTCCCTAATTTTATATTTAATATTTAAGAATTTCACTCCTAAATAATAAAACACATTCTTTTTCTCTTATAGGATTCTTCCTATAATTGTAATTTACTCCTTAACCCATTTTTACTTATAATGAAAATTTTCCTAAATAAACATTAAAAAGAAAATTTTTCACTACCAACTGAATAAGCAGTCAGGCAAAACTTTGCCTCAATCAAAACTGAGTCTATAATAACTAAACACTTTTCACCAAAATCGCAGTTGCATTATCAAACACACAATGCCAAAATAATGGTAGTATGTACGAAAACACTGTATGGCAAATTATCCTCTGGTGATTGTGATAGAGGAGTACCAAAGAAGAAGGACAAGGACTCTTGAAAGAAGTTCCTCAGTACTTGTTACATTGACCAACACCAAGTGGTCTGTTCTTGCTGCTGACTGCAAAGCCTGTCATCTGACTGTCCTCTGGGCAATAGCCTCCTTTGAAGACATTCACAGGACCAACCTTGCAGGCAAGAGAAAAAAAGAGGAAAAACCAGGACAGTGACAAACCCTGACCAGTTCATCTTCCTATGCAGTCTTTGCAGTGATGCTTGCCTGTCCTAAATTGGACTTGATGACCATCAACAAGCCTGCAACAAATGTGGACACCCCCGCTCTGTAAATCTTTGTTTGCAAAGCCAAGCAGAAAGGAGAGGGGAGAGAGAGATAGAAAGAGAGAAGATAGTATAACAATTTTTCAAACAGTATTATTGATCACTTAGGCTACTATAGTGTGACATATATAAAGCAAGTAACACTAAATAGCTAATTATAAATAAATATATGGAGAGAATAAAATAATATTAGTCAATAATTAATATTAGTTGTCATAGGAAAAGTCACCTTGGTTAATGCCCAGCCCTTTCTTGCCAATCTATTGGCCAAAGCTGAACTCACAAACATGAAGCTTCAAAGGATTTATAAGACATAGCACATTGAGGATTTTGTCTTTCCTAAATATATGCAATGAAATTACTTTGAATCATGCACAGACAAAGGAGCATTCTTTAATTTTCTATCATGAGAATCACTGATGTATAAACTATGCTGTTATGAAAAGGACTACATAAAGGCAGTAAAAGCATGTGGCCTAATGGTTAGAGTATTGCATTCATGATCATAAGGTCATGGTTTCAATTCCTGGATCAAGTGATACATAATGTCCCTGAGCAAAATACTTAATTTTGTCTTACTCCAGTCTACTCAGCTTAAAATAAGTACTAGCAAAAGCTAGTACCCTGTGATGGTATTAGCTTTTGCTAGTACCCTGTGACTGGAATCTTGTTTGAGATGGGGAAGCTTACAACCTCAGTCACTAGTATGCTATGGTAGCTGGAATAAGCTTCAGCCCAAAGAGCCTGTAAGCTCATTAGAAACTTTTGTGTCTCACTGCTTGACAACCAACACTCATTTATGTTCTCTGCAGCTTAGCAAAAAGAGACCGATAGCATAAGTACCAGGTTTAATAATATGTACTGAGGGAAAATTTGCTTAACCAAACCCATTAAGATAGTATCCTAGTATGATTGTGGTATAATGACTGAAACAAGTAAAAGAATTGAAACTCAAAACTTAACTCTTGATTCAACAATGCTAAGTAAATAAATACCGCCCCCTTCTCAATACATATGAGTCTGCTACAAGTAATATCTCCAAGAATCTGCTGCTCATCCCTGTTTAAGGAGCATCAAGAATTACATTCTGTTTGCGTCACAATGCCAATGAGATAGACACCTGCAATTAGAGCTTCTCACCCAGAATCCAAAATTCCCAGGAAATTTGGCTAAACATGTAATCAGGAATTCTCAGGACTGCATTCTGTTTCTCAGGAATTCTCAGCTGTGTTAATTAAAAGTTAGTTATAGATTGCAAGACTGTCTTTAAGAACTTGAACGATTCAACAAGTAATCTTTTATGCCATTTAAAGATTGTTAACAGACATCTTTTCAGAAACTAGTACAATTGAAATAGATAGATCTTTTTGAAAAGAATTGGCCAACAGAAAATAATCTTCATTATGGATAAATACCAAAACTATAGAAGAAATAGAATCTATGTTAATTGCTATTGATAGATTTTCTATAAAAGCGAGAGTTTAACATGTACTTATTAGGAAAGATATTGCAGATAATATTTTGGTTTTATCTAAGAATGGTTCTTATTTAATGCAGATGATTTAGTGTCCATAGAGTTTTAAAAAATTGTGATAAGTGAAATAACTAAAAGAAAGAGAAACTGACTATTTCTTCAGATGAACATATACATTCTTGCATAATTGCAAATATTTAAATTATGTGACTTAGGAATTATCAGAATTTATGGATACTAAAAAATTACTGATCTTTTAGAAACAAATATTTCTAAATTCAACCTTAATTTAGAGAAAAAGTATATAGTTGCAGACATATCTGATGGAGTAAATGTCCTGGCTAAATTTGATGAGGATATTAATTGGGACCATTAATTGTGTTATGTTCATGAAAATTATATTGTTTGTGATGTTCTTTAGAAGAAAACTGAATTGTATAGTGATGAAACTACTTTAGCTAATAATCCTTGCATTGATGATGGTGATGAGTTTGAAAGTACATTTGAGGACATGATCAAATCAGATTTTACAATTATGAATACACTTAACAATTATATTGATCTACAACTAAATCAACTTAATGAAATAGGTCTAAAAGCAGAAAACTCTTTCTGATAAAGAAAATTTAAGAATTGGCAATGTTATTATGTCAGTTCATTTTGTAGGCCTTCAACAAAAGATAAAAACCTACAGACAAGTATGTTGAAGAGAAACATGATGATAAATAGCAATTAATCAGTGAGACTATTACAACAGTAGAATGATTCTTCCTTAAAGGGTGTATTGCGAAAGTTATGATTGGTGTAGCACAATAACTTGACTTTTCAGACAAATTTAATGCTGTACATGCAGTTGAGGTGTTATTGGAATCAATTAACATTAACATTGAAAAACTAGATCGATGGAATTTAATCTTAGTTTCTGCAGAAGGCCTATTCATTACAATTCTAGAACTGAAATGAAAAAATACTCCAACGAGTTCCTTGCTGAGAGAATGTGTTAAGAAAATAATCAAACATTGAAGGAATAAAATAATGTGATAAGATTAATGAAGTATTCAAATAATCCTCTTTTAATTTTGGATGCACTTGATTAGTTTCTAATTTTGCCAACAGAAACTTACTTCACTGCAAAATATTGTTGTTGAAAGAAACGACCCTCACTTTGTCTGAAGAATCCTTTATTTCCCATTTGAAATCTGAGCTCTTGATAACTGAGGCACATTTTCCATCAAAAGAAATGTTCCTACTAGAGAGATTAAATGTTGCCATTAACAGAAAAACAAAACAAAAACAGTGGTGGCACATAGCTTAGTGTTAGGGTGTAGAACTCATGATTGTAAGATTTTGGTTTCTATTCCTGGACTGGGTCATGCATTGTGTTCTTGAGCAAAACACTTCATGTTGCTTTAGTATACCCAGCTGGTAAAAATAAGTAATCCTGCAAGATTGGCATCTCATCCAAGGAGGAATATATATGCCAGAGAAACTAGGAAACCAGCCCTATGTCCTTAATGGAGTAATGTGGATTAACCAATTAACAAAAACTGTTGAAGACAATCAAGAGAGGACTCAATAATCTTGATACAAAAGGAAAAAAAAAACATTGTCAAAGAAATTGGAATGTTTGAAATTACTGGACATAGGACCATTAATTTGCAGAAACTGTGTCTTGCTGTTATTCCTATTGCTCCAACTTCCATTGAAGCAAAGATAATCCTTCTTTTTTTTTTTTGAAGAAGGCTCTTTGTTACAAAATTATGATCAAATTTGAGTGTCAACACTGACAACATATACTTCTTGTGATAATAGTATCAATCTGACAGAAATAATTTTTAGAATTCAGGAAAAATTTTCAAATTTTCTATAATTTGTTGTTTTCTATATAAATACAGTTATTGATTTTGATGAAATAATTTTTCTCATGTTCCTGATTCTTGCTTTCTAATGTCCAAAACTCTAAATCATGGAATAAGAGAGTTGGGAAACGAAAAATAAAATTTAGTTTCTATTCCCAGGAACTTGAAATTATTTCTTTTATACTTCTGATTTCCTGAGAATAAAGAATTCTGGGGAATTGAGAAACCCTGTCTAGAGCAGGTATGAATTCATGAACCATAAGCTGGTAGTCCAGAAATTTACACAATTATTTTGCTTCTGGTTTTATATGAATTCCTGATATAAATCTTGCATTATTTTCTTATGATGTAATCTATGCTTCATAGATTAATAATAACAGAGAATCCTGGGTAATAATGAAATCAAAATACGAAAGCATTATGACAGCAAAGATCTAAATGGGAAATTATAATGGAATACAGTTCCACATAATTGTATAGTGCCACCAAAAAATAAGATATAAATATGAAATAAATTATATTCTCTTTTCTTTTACTTGTTCCAGTCATTAGACTGTGGCTATACTAGCACACCGCCTTGAATTTTTAGTCAAATGAATCAACCCCAGTACTTATTTTTTAAGCCTTGTGTGTATTCTATCGGTCTCTTTTGCTGAATTGCAAACACACCAACACTGGTTGTCAAGCAGTATTGGTAGGGGACAAACACAGACACAAATATATATATATATATATATATAAGATCAGTTTCTTTCAGTTTCCATCTACCAAATCCACTCACAAGGCTTTTGTCAGCTGGAAGCTATAATAGAAGACACTTGCCCAAGGTACCACACAATGTGAATGAACCCAGAACCATGTGGTTGGGAAGTAAGCTTCTTACCACACAGCCATACCTGTGCCTATGTAGTATGTATTTCATCTTTTATATGTGCATTGATAACTGAAGTAGATACATCGCAAGTAAGTTTATGATCACTCACACATGCACATAGGCATACACATTCATATGTATATCCAAATAGATGTAAAAAAAAAAGAAGTAGAGTATATTAAACCAGTACCAGTCTGTGTATATAACACTAATACAACTAATCAAGTATATATTTAAACCTATACACTCAAATAAAACCAACAGAGCTATGATTTAAAAAACAAAAATACTCTCTACTAAGAAAAGAACATCACTGATACAATAAATAAATAAGTATAATAATGGCAATGATGATGATGATAATAATAATAATAATAATAATAATAATAATAATAATAATAATAATAATAATAATAATAATAATAAAAATCACTGATTACATGGTTAAGATATAATGACCAGCTAAAATATATGTTTACACTTTAAGATAATTAATGATGTTACTGATTTAGACTAATACAGTGAATAAGTATGTATTTAATCTATGAAAGAACAGAATACAACTATAGTGGACTGTAATACAACTATTACAACTGACAGCAAATTTAAACAAATACAATTAACCAAAGAATCACAATTATCAGGAAATTAACTGAAAGTTTATTCTATTTATCATTCAGTTTATTTTGAAGTGGTGCGATTAATAATAATGATAATAATACTAATAATAACAACAACAACTGCAACAAGAAAAAGAAGAAAACACAAGGGGTGTTAGAGAATGACAAATTTAAGCTTTTGTGGGACTTCACCATTCAATGTAATAGAATGATTGAGGCAAGAATGCCAGACACTGCAGTTGTCAACAAGAAAGAAAAAAGACACAGATGATCGATATCACTACCCAGGAGACAACAGAGTGAAAGATCATGAGAAGACAGAGAAGTATGAGCCACTGAAGGAGGAGACTGGAAAGTTGTGGGGATGAAGGTTTCAGTGATTCCAGTGGTGATTGGAGCACTGGGATGCATATCAGACAGTTTTGAGGACTGTGTAAAGAGAATTGGAATTGATGTAAAGTTACAGGTCATGCAGAAGACAGCACTTCTTGGTACAGCTAGGATTTTAAGGTAAATCTTGTCTATGTAAGGCACATGAGAGGAAGCAGTAAGGGACCTTTGTCAACTTATTCACTGATCCCTAACCGAAATGTTTGGACTGTTTAGCATTTAATTGTCTGAGATTACAAAAATGAATAATAATAATAATAATAATAATAATAATAATAATAATAATAATAATAATAATAATAATAATAATAATATATACAGATACTTTTAAGGATTAATTGAAGAGATACTATACTATCTATAATACACATCATCACAAGAAATATGAAAGAAGCATACCAAATTTATCAAAATTTCTGAAAATTTTATGAAAAAGTTCCATAAATTTAAACTGGTTCATATTTATTTATAAAGGTATCTTTATATATGCATGTGTTTCTGTGTGTATATGCATGCATATGTGTATGTGTTTCTGTGTGTATATGCATGCATGCATATATGTAAGGTATAATGTATTTAAGTGTATATGCATGAATGTATTTAATATAGCTTTCATGAAGCATTGTTATAATTCTTTTTAAGCCAAAGCAAAGCAAGTTATAAAAAATTAATAATATAGATCAATCATTAGTACTATTTCCTTGTACTTCAATATTTTATGGTTGGAACCCCTTATTCAGGAAATTTATGTCTCTGCTCTGTATCAGCTATCAACACCTTTCCTTCATAAATTTCCTGAAGTTGGCGCCCTAACTTTTTAATATTGAAATACTAAGTTATAGAACTAACCATCGACCTGTATTATTAATTTTTTATAACTTGCATTGCTCTAGCTTTAAAAACACATATAAAACAGTTATATGAATGATTTTATTTATTTATGCATATGTGTATCCTTGCAGTGAGTAAATTCCTATTTCTCTTTAATTATTCTTTCAATATTCTTGGGAAACGCAAGAATGAATATTGAACGATCAACTGCTAGGATAAATAAATCAAATCAATGAATGCTTTCAGCTTATCATGCTAAAGTATGTATTAAATAATTAAATAAAAACAAAGCTTTATGCTATGGAAACTGCTAACAGAAGACTCTACATCAAAACTGATATCAAAGCTTAATGTAATTATGAAATGGTTATCAACTTGTATGAATTACTGAAGTAACATCTATGAAAGGAACGTAAATTATTTCAGCAATCTATATATACTCTTACATACATAATTCTTAGAAAGATGGTTAGAATAATGTTAAACTACATGTTGTTACTAAAGCTAAATATGCACAAAGAAAGAGATTTAACAGCATTTGCCACAAGAAATCAGCAAAGCAATTTCTGTCTGTCCTGTCCTTGTTACCCACAAGCAAAAAATTAAAAAAATAAATAAATAAAAAAACCAAAAATAAGAGAGAACAAAAACTGTTATTCTTGATAAAGAAACGAAAGAGTTGAGGATATCCAAGACCGCACCTGATTTAATATAGAAAAATGCTGGATAATCAAACAAAACTAAAGTCATTTAAAGAATATATAT
>NC_068982.1:35641183-35642902 GCF_001194135.2 Octopus bimaculoides | reverse complement strand
ATATATATATATATATATATATATATATATATATATATATATATATATAGTAGAAGTAATAATAAAAGTAGTAGTAATGATAAGTAGAATAAGAATAATAAAGGTGATGATGATGATAATTATAATAATAATAATTATAATATTAAATTACCTTAAATTTGGAACATTTAATTCATTCTGAGAGATTTAAATAAAAGAATGAAAAGGGAAAGGAAAAAAAAAAACAATAAATATATTTGAGGTTGAATGGGTGAAGTAGTTTTTTTTTAAACTTGTAATGACACAAACTCAGACAAATAAGAAATGGGGTTTATTCTCTGTAAGACTACAGTTGAATTTCCAGAGGTAGAAAACTGAAAAAGTTCTTTGTTTGCTTACTTTTTTTTTTGTGTATTTGATTTTTTTTTCTTTGTAATAAGTGAGTTAATTTTTATGTTGAAAATAAATATGCTACAGTTTGTATTTTTTGATTTGTGTTTGTTTGTTTTGTATTTTTTTAATAATGTACACTTAAATAAAGACATTAGTATAAATTAGATTGAGATAGCAATATTTACAGCATTAGCCATAACTTAAGGCACAGACTTAGCAAGATCACAGATTTTGACAATTTTGACGAGAGGCTGCTACCTTCACAGGAGCCACTGCTGTCATCCTCACCATAGTCACCCATCTTGTTCGCACATTGGCACCGGTATGATCCAATGGTGTTTACACAGACTGTATTTCCGTTGCAGTGGTGTCCATGTTTCCCACCAACAGACACACATTCATCAATGTCTACAATGAAAATCATAAATGAAAAACAGGAATAAAAAAAAAATGAAAAAAAAAATTAAACTATAGGAATTTTATCAATGTCTACCACTAATTATTGTTACTGATCTGAAATATAGAAATACAAAAAAAAAATGTTAGGAAGAAGCATCAAAACAAAGAAGGAAATAGCATAAAATTCCTTTGAAAAAATTCCTCTGAATTTAGAAAATTAAATTTTAACTGTTGTTTCACTGTTGTTTTGGGGGTCATTGAGAGAAAGAAAGGGCAACAGCCATGATCTTTTAACAGGATAGTCAAGACCAATAAAGTAAAAGTAAGGTTAATGTCACCATTTGTAGTTGGACTACAATTGGTGATGTTTTTGGTGACATATCTAGTCAACAAATTATCCACTGGCTCTGCACTTTCTAATTCCTCTGGATTAAAAAGAACAAAACAAGACAAAAATAAACCTTTACTTCAAAAACAGGTAAAGGTCAGCAACAGGAAGTGCATTCAGCCGTAAAAAAGATCCTGCCTCAGTTTCTTCTCATGTAAGCAATGCTAGCATGGAAAAAAACCTGATGCTAATGATATGAATGAATGGATTAGCCTCAGCCAGAAAACCAGGTAGAAATACTTGCAACAAAGTGAACTCCATTAAAGGGAGCCAAGAGCTGGAGGTAATGAAAATGTGAAAGATAAACTATCAGGAACAAAGGGGGAAAAAAACACCCATTAATTAAACAAAAAAAAAATATGGTCCTTTTGTTATTTCACCATATTGTACATTTACTTTCATTAAGATGTTATCGTGTGTGTGTGTACTGTTATACATTTGTAAATATTTATATGTCAAGAGAAAACAAATAGTCTTTCTAGATATAAATCTAATCATGCATCTATTACTGACTATTCAAGCATGCTATCTATTTCAATATATATATATATATATATATA
>NC_068982.1:35631887-35640839 GCF_001194135.2 Octopus bimaculoides | reverse complement strand
TATATATATATATATATATATGTATATATGTGCATATATATACATATATATATATGCACACATACATATATACATATTTCTGCCCATATATGTATATGTGTATGTGCATATATTTATTCACACACACACGTGCAAGCTTATTCATATATATAATTGTGTGTATAGACATATTAAAAGTTTTGAACACAGGCAACCTTTGATTCTAACAGCTGATTCTTTAGAGTTTGAAAGTGTTGTAGAAACCATAGCTGACTTTTCTTCATGGGGTACAAGCCATTATGCAAAGTGTTAAACAGTTTGTGCTGGTCTAAATAGTTTATTGATCTCCGCATATGATTCTCTCCAGCACTTTTCAAGGGTGGAGCATAAATGATATAGGTCTGTAATAGTTTGTCTGTGTTCTACTGCTATCTTTATGAATCTGAGTCATAGCTTCTTTCAGGTAACTCTGATAGGCTATTTGCAGGGGCCTAGCTAGATTAACTTTACAGGAGTTTAGGAGTAGAAAGCCTTCTGGTTATTGAGATGATTAATATCATAATAGCTTATTGATTCTATTATGTCCTGTTCTGGTAGGATTATAAACCAGGTTGCTGTGAGTTGTCTAGTAGAATATATCAAGGTATACAATATGATTCTGTTTTCTTGGTTGAAAAAATATGCATTTAAAACTGCTCATTAACTAGCTGGCAACAACAGAAGGGTCATTCACATATGAGCCATCTTAGTATTGAAGCAAACTGATTCATAATTTCATAACAATAAAGTCATGTGCCATAGTAGAAAATACTAAAAAGTCTTTGCCTTTTACCTTGTCTGCTAAGCTGTTGATAGGTCTTGTCTTAGTTTTGCAATTTCCTTTAGAAGCTTATCTGTGCAGCACTGATACTTTTTATCTTATTCTACATGATTAGTTTTCTTTGTGTGAAAACAAAATTACTAACATCTCTCATGTGCATTTGCCTGTTTTTCCAGATAGTGGTTTATTATTATTATTGTTATTATTGAGTGAGAAAGCAGCACATACCATCAAAGTGACACTGGGGTACAAATATATGAAACCCAATATACCCATCATGACTACCCATAAGAATACACCAGGTACATGCATCACAACTATATGTGCATGGTATGGTGATATCATATCAAGATAAACAGTGCATGACCTTGTGGGTGGGGCCCTGTTACAATTTTTTTGTAGTTGAGTAGCCCATCCCACTCAAAAGGTCCCTGAATAAGGGTCGTTTAAGGATGATGAATGAAACACCCATGTTTCCAGAGGTGAATTATTCAAACCCCAAAGAATTCACCTCAACACATGGCTATATTATTATCATTGTTATTATTATTATTATTATTATTATTATTATTAACCATTTGTATTTAGATAACCCTGTCAAATGTGATGCTTATTTATTATTATTGCTTTGGATCTATCATGCATTATCTTGTAACTTTGAGATTTTGATGATGTGATTATTTATTTTTAGAATAACGTAGAATAGGTGTAGAAGGCTGGATCTTGCAATTTTGAACATAAAACTGCTGGAATATTTTGGCCAGATATGGTAGGTTTAAACACTAAAGGCTTAATATTGCGAAGGTGACTAGCTGTTAGAATCATTAACACAGTGGGCAAAATTCTTAGTGGCATTTTGTCTGTGTTAACTTTCTGAGTTCAAATGCTGCTGTGGTTGACTTTGCATTTCATCCTTTCGAGATTGATAAAACACTTACCAGTTGGGCACTGGGATTGATCATATTGACTTACTCCTTCCCCTAAAATTGCTGGTCTTACACCAAAATTTGAAACCATTGTTAATATTACTGAGGTTGATGTTATTGACCCACTCCTCCTTTCAAATTACCTTGTGTCTAAATCAGAAACCATTACTATTATTATTATTATGAAAGACTCTTGGATAGTTCTTAATTACTGGTTATTCTTTACTTGAAAGCAGGCAATAACAAATCACCAAAGGTTTCAAGTATTATTTTTATTATTTACATTTGACAGATACTTGTCCTTATCTTGTTTGTTGTTAACACAACGTTTCAGCTGATATACCCTCCAGCCTTCATCAGGTGTCTTGGGGAAATTTCGAACCTGGGTTCTCATTCCTAAGGTATTTTTCGATGTTATTATTATTCAGGTCACTGCCTGGAATTGAACTTGGAAACTTGGGGTTAGTAGCCCGCACTCTTAACCACTACGCCATATGCCTGTGGGCAATTATAGAGTGGATTTTAGGGCTTATAAATCTAATATTAAGGAAGGATAGGAAAATATTAGATTTATAAGCCCTAAAATTCATTCCATAATTGCCCACAGGCATATGGCATAGTGGTTAAGAATCTACTAACCCCAAGATTCCGAGTTCGATTCCAGGCAGTGACCTGAATAATAATGATAATAATAACATCGAAAAATACCTTAGGAATGAGAACCCAGGTTCGAAATTTCCCCAAGACACCTAATAAAAGCCGGAGGGTATATCAAATGAAACGTGTTAACAACAAACAAGATGAGGACAAATATCCGTCAAATGTAAATAATGTACATAATTCCTCATCTCTTAAATATAGAACTGTATTATTATTATTATTATTATTATTATTATTATTATTATTATTATTATTATTATTATTATTATTACTATTATAAAGACAGCAAACTGGGAGAATCAATGCTGTGCAGGACAAAATGCTCAATGGCATTTCTTGCAGCTCTTTACATTCTGAGTTCAAATTCCATCAAGGTTGACTTTGTTTTTCCTCCTTTCCAGGTCGATGAAATAAATACCAGTTGAGCAGTGAGTTTGATGCAATGCACTTACTCTGTTTCGTAAAATTGCAGGCTTTCAGACTAAATTACAAAGTCATTATTACCTCCACCTTAGTGAAAGCGGAGGTATTGTTTTCAGTTGTGTTTGTTTGTTTGTCTGTGGACAAGATATCTCAAAAACCACTGGATAGATTCTGATGAAACTTTCAAGAATGTTTGGCCTCATGACTGGCACAAACTGATTAGGTTTTGGGATTGATCCCATACCGGACAAGGATTCTTGATTATTTTTCCTGTTTTTTACTTAATTTTTGAGAGCGGTTGGGTTCATTTTTAGTATTCTCGTTTGTGAGAGCAGTTGAGTTTATTTCAGATATTCTCATTTTAAAAATCATCTCTTGCTAATCATTGAGAGAACGTTGGTGTTGCCTTGGTGGAGGTTTGTGCTCTCTGACTGTTCTTCTTCTTCTTATTTGAATGTCTGCAAGCATTATGAGACTTTACTATTTTGAGTATTTCAATATTTATTTATACAGGAATTCAGTTTTGCTGTCTAGGCTGAGTTGTATGAAATTATGAAGTGACTTTCCATAACACATACATGTATATAATATATACCTACATATACATGTATTGTATATCATGATGATATGCAATGTATGCATATACATACATTAATATATACACACACACACATATGTATGTGTATGTGTGTAGACATACATGCACACACACACACATACACATATATACATGCATATAAATATACAAACATATATATTAATATCTAAAAATTAATATTTAATTTCAATAATTAAATTTTAATTTTAATATTCACATTTCCTAGAGTATGATGTATGTATATCCTTACATATATATCTGATTTCATTATTATAGGTCTCTTCCTATGTCTCATGCACTCTGTGACTATGTCATAGCGATATATTGAAATACATATTGAGAAATACCTATATAGACATATACATATGTGCATTTATATACATATACATGAATATAATATGCTTATAGATTCATATATAAATACATATGCACACATACATACATAAATGCATGTGTGTAGCAGAAGAGAAGTCTGTGGTAAACTGTTTTTTTATTTTATACTTCATTTCATTTTACTTACGTTGCTAATAAAATAATCTCATTCTGCCTTCACTATATATAGCTTTAAGCCTATGCATTACTAACATCATTGTTGTTGTTGTTATTATTATTATCATCGTCATTACTTTTAGTCATATTATTATTAAAGTGATAAACTGGCAGAGTCATTAGCATGCTTCTTCTGGCTTCATGGTCTGAGTTCAAACGCCACAAAAGTAGATTTAGCCTTTTATTTTTGGCGGGTCAATGAAATAAGTATCAGTTAAATGCTGGTGTTGATGTAACTGACTAATCCCTCTACCAAATTTCTGGCCTAGTGTCTCTTGTAGAAAGGATTATTATTATTATTATTAGGCTGTTACATGGTATTGCTGTTATAATCCATTTTATTATGCTTCCTATCAGACTACATTTTAAGGAACTCGAATGAGAAATTTTCTTGTCCCTTCCTCTGTTATAAGCCTTCTAGCTATTTTTACTTTGCCTCAAGGACTTTCCAGATAATTTTGGTTAATACCCATAAATATATTATTACTATTATTAATAGTATTATTGTGGAGGGACAACTGCAGAACTGGTAGGTACTAAATAAAATGCTGTACATTATTTTACTGTATTCTTTATATTTCGAGTTCAAAATCTCACTAAAGTTGACTTTTATTGTGAATTTCTTTGAGTGTTGATATAAATAAGTTCCAGTTACATACTGGAGTGGATTTAACCAGCTATTCGCCTAGAAATATATACCGCTTTCTCTTAGAAATATATGGCTTTGTATCAAAGTTAGATATCATTATTATACTCATTATCACCACCGACATGTGGTTAAGGAGCTCACTGTGTAGCCACATGGTTTCAGGTTCAGTTCCTCTGCATGGTACTTTGGGCAAGTGTCTTCTACTACAGCTCCAGGCCAACCAATGCGCCAAGAAACTGTGAAAGTCTGTTTTATATATACGTGTGTGTGTGTATATACATATAAATACACACACATATATAAGTATTTATATATATACATATAAATGTGTGTGTATATATATATATATATATGTATGTATATGAAAATATATATATATAAATAAATATATATAAATATATGAATAAATATATATAAATATATAAATAAATATATATAAATATATAAATAAATATATATAAATATGTATATAAATAAATATATATATAGATAAATATATATATATAAATATACGTAATAATAAATGTACATATATATATATATGTGTGTGTGTGTGTTTATATATATGTAAAAATACATATATATATATAAAAATACATACATGCATATATATACATATGTTTCTAGAGTGTTTCTCATGCAACCAGATATTTAAATATTTAAGTTTTGAATTGTTGAAGTAAATGTTTTCATATCAGTTTAGTTTCTAACACAAACTGCTTCACTGTGGAAGTCAATTCTTTCAATTTAAGAAATGCATCTTAGTTCAAACCCAACAAAATGCCTGTACATAGAAGTAGATTTAATAGCTTTTGAGAATGAAGTGAAACAAATGAATATCCTTGATCAGGACCCTAATTAATTAATTAATTAATTAATTAATATTATTACAACAGATATGAATTATGAAGATGATATTTAAGAGAAAAGTAAAAATAGATTTCTCTGATGAACATGGTGAAAAAAAAAATGGACAGTTGTCAAGATGTTAGTTGAGAAATCATACCTAATCATACAAGATGTTAGTTAAAAATGGAATACTGGAATTCCAACATGCAGAGAAAAACAGCCATTTCACATATGCAATATTTTCAGCATTGACCTCAGAATTGTTTATTTAGATAGCAGAAGATGAAAAAAAAAAACAAACAAAACACCCATTAGTATGGAATGAAAAACTTAGTCAAAATGCTGACAAAATTAAAATTACTTTTAAATGCATTTCTTATTAGTAAAGATTCAAAACTATTTAATAGGACCAAAGAAAGCAGGTTTCTTAATTTTTCTC
The DNA here is from genome assembly GCF_001194135.2 of Octopus bimaculoides. NCBI lineage: Eukaryota > Metazoa > Mollusca > Cephalopoda > Octopoda > Octopodidae > Octopus > Octopus bimaculoides. Next base: position 35,634,947 of record NC_068982.1, on the reverse strand, counting down.
CCCACTGTATTGGTGTTATTTGATTTGTATATATATATATATATATATATATGAACTAATATATCTGGTCTTCCATGTTAGCACAAAATATTCTGAAAGATCATACCAACACTTCACAACTTACAAAATCAAACAAGATGCAAACTGATCAGATTATCCTAATGCACTTGCCATAACCAATCAATCATTTGATAGCAGAATGTAAAGAGCTGTTCCAGGAACAAGAACAAGAACAGCAACAGCAAAAACCAGATGTATTCAGTGTTAGAGCAAAGGCATTTCATTGACAATTTCCATGTCATGTATTTAATCAATCAGAACTGACTGAAGCTGGTTAGCAGCAGGAACAGCAATGTCCTGGATAGAATTACTTATCATTAAAGATACACAATGCAGAGTATGAAGTAATATGTTCTCACACTAAAATGAATGCACACATTTAGAACTACAAGTACAACAACCTCTACTGATTATAAGGGCAGAATAGATATGTTTGACAATAAATGTCAGTGATAGTATGTATATATATATGTGTGTGAGCAGGACATTAATGATAGCCTACTGAAATATTAGAATTAAATGCAATCATACAATTATAGACCGTTTAGTATGTAGCAAGAGAACTACTGAGAGTAGTGTATTAATAGAAAGTCAAAACAATAAGATTGTTTATAAAAACAACGTTTTTCAATGATTCTTTTTTTTTTAAAGATAAATCTTATTGACAAATGACATATAAAGAGGGAGATCAAAAATTCCAAATTTTGTACAAGATTTGAGAAAAACATATGAAACGGGAAAAGAAACCCCAGAAACATGCATACATAAAAACAAGGGGTTATCATACACATTGGTAAGATTGGTAAACACAGTGCACAGAACATGTTACAAAACAATATTTAATATGTGTAAACATGAATACAAAGTTAAATAAGCTACAATCTTATTAGTGTATTTTTTTTAAATGTATATAATTTATAAAGATGGGGGTATGAAAAGTTTATTTTACCTTTGCAGTGAGTACCATTTCCATGGAATCCAGACTTACACTGGCAGATGTATCTTGTTGTGAGATTCACACAAGTTGCATTGACATGACAATTATGGTCTAATGCACAAAAATTGGTTCCTGGAAAAAAAAAAAAATGATATCAGTCAACAATGGCTCAGGGTTTCTGAGAGTGAACAAAACATTTAAATCAGTCTGAATATGTTTGGGACATATTTGAGCTGTACAAACTACTATTTGCCATTTTTACCTACTCTTGGTAAGAATGAATCTAATATCCAAAACTTCTTTGAAGCAAATGTTTCTGACAGCTGGAGTGATAGGATAAAAAGCAACAAACAGGATAAAACCATAGTGAAATAAATGAAGATGGATCTTGGTCAGAATTTCCAACCATGAATGTTCAATTGTTCAACCAACTAAACTATCAGACCCATTGAATTAGCACGGAGGTGGCTGAGTATTCCACATATACATATACTCTTATTGTAACTCTCATGTGGCATCAGCATGACTCAGAGTTACAAGGCTGCACCATTAAATTACTGGTAAAATCCATCCAGGAGGCTTCCTTATAATATCCATTTATCCAGTTTCACGCATAAAGTATGGGTTGACCGAAGGCTATAGAAAATGACATTTGCTTAAGTTGCCATACAGCAATATTGAAACTTTGTCCTTCTTAATTATTTCATTATACAGCACCTAACTGCAAAATAACCAGTTTATGAAATAACAATCCTACTTACTAAAATTCAATCAATCAGACAATTGTAGATATCAGATTTCTTCTAACTATGCACAGGATAGCATTATACCTCTGGATATATATAATAAACAGAAGCGAATACCAATACATTAGCAATATATATATATATATATATATATATATATATATATATATATATGTATATATAGCTCAAGTTTAAACCTCTCAGCTATGAACTACACACACACACATACACATATATATGCAAGTGTGTGTGTGTGTGTGTGTACACATACACCTTTGGTTTATTATATAAAGTCTGTTAGCCCCATTTTGACTTATATATTTTTTTTTATACAGAAGGCATTCCTGAGAAAAATTTCCCAAGTATTTTAACTTCCTAATGAGTGAATATGTTTTTGTCTAAAATGCTGATTATCTTCACATAGTTATCCTATAGTTTGGTAAATATATGTAAGAGTACAGAGTATGTTTCACTGAGGAGGTCTAATAAGACTGAAACATAGCATTGTCCCTGCACTGGTCAAAGATCAGACTGACTCTTTACAGGAAACCACAATACAATTTTAAATCAATCTGAATTTTGAAGTTGTCTCCTTTGCCTTGAAAGAATAATTATTGTTAATATTAATGACTGTCTTATCATTATAGGTAAAATTTCTAATGGCTAAGTAATTAAATATGCTAGCCCCTTCCACCTAAGTACATGATCTTCAAGCAGAAAGTATTCCTTTGAATGTCATTATTTTATAAGTCAGAGAAAAGGGAAAAACAGAGTTAACAACAACAGGGTTTGAAACAAAATATAAAGTTCTTTTTGCTGAGCTTTCTACCTTTTCTGGCAACTTAGACAGATTAACATGAAGTACATTCAAAGACTAGGAAGACAACTGAAACAGTAGATCATCCTTTGGTTAAGGTAGATTTTTCATCCCTTGTTTCCCATATAAATTCTCACTGACAGCAACTTTATCTGATATTCTCCTGATAATGTCAATGAAATATTTACGACAGAAATCTCCTGTGAATATTGATCTGGAATGAGCATATCTATTCATTATCTATAATAACATTTCTGGCTTCTGCTAAAAATTTTCATTGCCTTTTTCTTCCAGTGTCTTATAAACTTAGCAGAATTAGTTATTGAAAAATTACAATTCCTCAGATTTCTTGATGAAAGTATTAGCTAGGGCTTATATGTATCTTGTATGTGGCAAAGTTAATTCTGTTACTTAATTCTAGGAGACCTATATTCCATCAGATTAAGAATATGCAAACAAATACAAATATAACACACACACACACACACACACACATATAT
>NC_068982.1:35625650-35631761 GCF_001194135.2 Octopus bimaculoides | reverse complement strand
ATATATATATGTATGTATATGTATTTATATGTATACTCACACACACATATACATGCATATAATCAGTCAGTTGTTCATAAGACCAAAAAAAGCATACTCTATAAAATGTTCTGGAGCAGTGATATTTTATGTAGTCATTCGTTATGGTTGGTCAGAAAGCAGGGAAGCCCATGTCTCCAACATAAATTTTATCTCATGAGGGTACCTACTGGGCTTCTCTGCTTGCTGTCAAGTGAATAGAAATCATACAAAAACTAACTCCTTTTGAAGGCAACTAGACAACTGTTCTGAAGACAACCATTCAAAGGAAGGTAACTCTACCTTGCCCAGAAGGAGTTTTTGTTTCAAAGAAATTCATTTCAGGCATTTTTTTCATAACCTTGCTGACCAAGACTGTATCCTTCCATTAGTAAAAAGATTATGTGCCTCTAACTAGCAGGTTTGATGAATCGTCTATGTTGTTAAGAGCAATAATAGACATGAAACCAATGGTAATTCTCTGACCAGCAATAACCAACACATAAAAAATATAATATACATATCACAAGAGGAGAGGTTGGTTAAAAAGCCACACTTGCAAGCTTTATTTCAGTTTATGTGCCTATCCTTATCATGAATGTTGGGTAAAGACAGAAAGAGTGTGATTGCAAATACAAGCAGTCAAAATGAGGTTTCTCCAAAGGATCTCTGGAGTAAGGTTATTTTATAGGGTACATAGCTCAGAGATCATGGAGTCTGTCCGGGTTGAGTTGTTACTTCTTTGCATTGAAAGGGTACAGCTCAGGTACTATGCACATGTGATTAGAATGTTGCAGGAAAGAATTGCATGACAGAGTATTCAAGCTGAGCCAACCAACAGGAGTCCTAGAGGTAGACCTAGAATGAAATGGCTGGATAATATCCATAGTTCCAGTTGGTCACACTTGGGAAACCAACTGAAATGTCTAATAATGGTTGCTTCTGATAGACCCCTTTGCCTGAGGACTCTACTACCATGAATCTCCCAAGAATAACAAGCAAAGAAGATGGATGGATATATGTATATATATATATATATATATATGATGATGATATGTATAAAACTGGTACTCTGTCAGTTATGACAATGAGGGTTTGATCCAAAATTAACATGCAAGTTGCTGAGCACTCCACAGACACACATACCCTTAATGTAGTCCTCAGGGAGATGCAGCATGACACATATACATATACAGCACCTGACCAGTTATCCAGCAAAATTGGGGCCTGAAGTGACCCAGATTTCTGGACTTTCCAGTTTTCTGAAGACTGCCTAAATATATACTTAAAATATAAAATTAACTGAAAAGTAAAGAGCTAAGCCATATGTAACAGATTCATATCAGTACATTTCTAAAGCAGGGTTTGTTTGAGATCCATTAATCCACTTAAAATTTTTAAGATAAATCATTCTGCATCACATATAGAGTACAATGTTTATAGGGTGAAAATTTAACAAAGAAAAATAAAGTAGAAGATATTATTTAAAAGATACAAGTACAAATTAATACACTTCTGATGTAGGGTATGTTTACTATCTTTATCAATCCACTTAAGAAATTAAAGAACAATACTATTTTTAACACATCATATGCAAATTAACCAACTTCAAAAACAGGGTCTATTTACTCAATTCAGGGTACAATATATTGTACAGTATTCTTGGATTTCTGGAAACTGGATAAAAGGTCTGATACTGTATATGTATTCAATATTTGTACACTGGTGTTTGTACTTAGTGTGAGATTATAATTTGTCAAAATACCTACCATTGCATATTGGGCAGCATTCTCCATCAATATATATTCTACTGTCCTTTGAGCAATTTAGTTCAGGGCATGAAGTCTGGTTACAAACTATGCTTGCATTCTGAAATAGTAAAATACCAAAAGCAAACAAGACAAAATAGATTATATAAAAAAAGAAACAATATTCATGTTTTACAAATTTATAGCGATATAAACAAGAGTGCATTTTGCACCAAGAGCCAATGTGAGATTTTCTCTCATGGTGACTACCACAGTATAGTTTGTTCTAACAGAACATCTATGTTTAAGTGGGGATAAATTTTACCTCCTGTATTAATACTGTTTCTGTTGCTAATATATATTTTTTTAACAAGTTCACTGGCTAATTCTGACACTGTTTTTCTATATATTGCTGACAGGGAAATGAGTTACTGCAACCTCTAGTGGTCAAGTGTCCATCATTGATGAGACCAAGGAAGGTCGAAATCATGTGATCTGGTCATCTTGGCACTGGAGGTGGCAAGGTTTCATCTCCCCTTTAGTGATATAAACAAGAGTGTTTTTTGCACTAAAAGCTAATATAGTATCCACTGCAGTATAGTTTGTACTAACAACATCCATGTTTAAGTGCAGATAAATTTATAAATATTGCTTTCTTTTACCATTTATTTGCTTTAGTCATTGGACTCTGGCCATGCAGGAACACTGCCTTGAAAAGTTTTTGGTCAAACAGAACAAAGAAACTCCAGTACTTATTTAAGCATAGCACTTAATCTATCAGTCTCTTTTGTTGAACTGCTAAGCTATGTGGGTGTAAACAAACCAACACTACTTGTCAAGAAGTGAGTGGACAGACCCCCAAAATAAAGACACACACACATATATATGATGGGCGTCTTTCAGTTTCTGTCAACCAAATTCACACACAAGACTTTGATCAACCTGGGGCGATAGAAGAAGACACTTGCCCACGGTACCACACAGTAGGTCTGAAACCAAACGCATGTGGTTGGGAAGCAAACTTCTCACCACACAGCCATGCCTGCATCTGATAATTTTAATGATATATCAGTGGGGAAACTATTTTTAAATCAATGAAGGGACCATAGAGGATTTATTCAAAGTATATCTCTTTCTCAAGCATATAACATACATACAAGAAATAAAAAAAGAGACAAAGAAGAAACAGTGAGAGAGAGAGAAAGAGGGGAAGTGAGAGAGAGTGAGAAAGAGAAAGAGGGGAAAACGAGAGAGAGGTGGTGAGGAGGTTTCTTGTCAGAGTAATATTCCATAGAACAATGTTTTGTCTACAATAGTTTTGACCTTGAACAATTAATCTGCTACTGTATATGGCTAAGTATTTGTTCATTATTTTTCTACATTTATAGTCTTAAAAAATACTATAAAAGTCAAAAGAGGTGGAGGAGAGAAATCTGTTACAGAACTTAACCCTTTTGACACTGACATATCTGAAACTGCCTTGGGGTCTTTTATATAAATTCTGCCAGTTTTCAATTGTTGAAAGTTAAACTAAAATCTTCCACTTTTTTTAAATTCCAAATTTATAATGAAAGTTATTTTACTAAATCTTACCAAATTCTTGGTTATTTTCAGAATTAAATGAAACATGGAGTTATCATCATTGTAATTTTTTTAACATCCACTCTTCCATGCATGCATAGGACAGACAGAATTTATTGAGGCAGATTTTCTACAACTGAATACTTTTCCTTTCGCTAACCCTCACCTGTTTCCAAGCAAGATAATATTTCCCCATGGCCAGACATATTGAAAATGATTGACACCTCTTGTATGGCAGTGACACTCATTTACAACTATTACATGATATCAAAACAAGGAGACACCAATATACACATGCATATATAAATACACACACACATACGTGTATATATATATATATATAAATACATATATATATCTATCTATATATATTTATATATATAGTTCAAATTTACAGAAAACAAAAGACGAAAACAAGTGTAGGAACAACAAGTAGGTGTATTAGTTTAATGCTTGGGAAAAATGGAAAAGTCCTTTATGTTTTGAGCCTATGCTCTTCGACAGAAAGGATTGAGATAAAAATGAAGAGAGAAAGTGTATTTCATTTGGCATGTGAATCAAAATAGTCTATATACCATTGTGGTATTCCACTAATCCTAAAAAAGGTTGTAGAAAGAAGGTGATATTTATCCCAACAAATATTATATAGAAGTGAGATTTGGTGTATTGTTGATTTAGTGATAGACCTGTAATTAAACGATATCAATGATTAAATTCTACGACTAAGACAAAAATTGTTCCTATTGATAATATGTAATGGAAATGTGCTACTACATAAGTATCATGGAGTAAAACATCTAATGTTGAATTAGATAATGCACTTCCAGTTAGACCTCCTGTTGTAATAGGAAAATAATGACCATAATGATCATAATGTAGGGGAAGAACATTTAATAAGTGATCCATAGGTAGGAGCTAATCATCTAGATACTTTAATTCTGGTAGTGATGGCTATAAGTTATAGTAGCAGTATGTAAAGTATGCTTGTGTATCTACGTCTATGGGCTCGTACAATAAAATCTAAAAGACTGAGAGATAATATGGCAGAGATTATTCCTAGTTTTCTGAATGTTCATTTTTTTTAATGAATGGTATGAAATGTGTGTCGCAAAATGATATATAAAACCGTCCAAGGTAGTACTTCAATATGGTTGCAGTCCAATGGCAAAAAAAGAGAAAACCCCCAAAACCCAAAATATGCTTGTCATTGACAAAGGGACACTAATATATTGACAAAGGGACAATAAAATATTGATAAATATGATTATCACCATTAAAAAAATGATAATTAAAATAAAGCAAGACTTACATCACAGGCACAATAGAAACAGTTACTTTTTTGGAATTTTTCCCCAGGGTTATAATATTCATTGTTATCCATGATACAGCAATCTGTCCAAGAGAAAAGATAACATACATATAGAATGTCTTGTGAACTATACAGCATATACAAACACACCTTAACAATAAAGCCAGTCATAAGTCTATTAATTTCTGTTTCTAGCACTAAATTACAAACATTAGGGATAGGTAGTGGCTCTCATGGCTTCTGATCTTAACTGATTGGAAGTGATATCATGTACATGTTTTGTCTTGGTATAAAAAGATGGGCTACAGCAAATATTCTGCTCAATACCACAGATTTGATTGTCAGTTGTTTGACCATAACCAGTTGAGCATGTCCTTTGGTGGCTGACAATATGTGCATCTCTGATCACAAGCAGTAGTGCAGGAGCATCATAGCCATGTGTTGAAAGGAATTATTTGGTGTTTGAATAATTCACCTCTGGAAACATGGGTGTTTTGTTCAATACCCTTAAACAATCTTCATTCAGGGACCCTTTGAGTGGGAGGGGCTATTCTAACAGAAGAACATTCTAACAGGGCCCCACCTGCAAGGTCATGTGCAGTTTATCTTGATGTGAGATCATCATGTCATGCACATATTGTTGTGATGCATGTGCTTGTTGAACCTTTATCAGATGGGTAGTCATGATAGGTATATTGAACTTCATATATTTTACCCCAGTGTTACTTTGATGGCATGCGCTGCTTTCTCAATCAACAATAATAATAATGGTTTCAAATTTTGTCAAAAGGGCAGCAATTTTGTGGGAGGCGATGAGTTGATTACATCGACCTCCAGTGTTCAACTGGTACTTATTTCATTGACCCCGAAAGGATGAAAGGCAAAGTAGACCTTGGTGGAATTTGAACTCAGAAAGTAGCATCGTCCTAAATGCTGCTAAGCATTTCATCTAGTGTGCTAACAATTCTGCCAGTTTGCCACATTAGTAATAACAATAATAATAACGATCCTTTCTACTATCTTTTGCCCTTCATCTTGTACCATAAAATTGTCTCTCTTAGGGCTCGTAGTCTTGTAATCAGCATGATACCTTCACTAGTGCTGGTACCATGGAAAAAAGCACATACTACATGCTGTAAAGTGGTTGGTGTTAGGAAAGGCATTTAGCCATAAGAAGCATGCTGTAGTAGATGTTGGAGCATGATGCAGTCTTTGGGCCCATTGGATCCTGATAATGATGATGAAGATGGTAGTGGTGATGATGATGATATTACTTGAAGTAGTAAAGTTTCAACATTATAGGAACTCTATGTGAAACAGCTAAGGAATGTTATTACTCACTATTGAGACAGCAACATATAAATATTACAGTTATGGTTATACTAAAACACATCTAAAGTCAAGTATAAATTGATCTATACCAAATTAGAAAAAGAAAAAAAAAAAAAAAAGAAA
>NC_068982.1:35619581-35625640 GCF_001194135.2 Octopus bimaculoides | reverse complement strand
AAAAAAAAAAAAAAAAAAAAAGAAAACATTGATCTAGTTTCAAAAAGACATAAGAGACAGGTTTAGGAGATTTAATTGAGAAGGCAAGATAACAGTGAAGTGTTAAAAATATAAAAGTTATTGGAAATCAATACATTAATAGACAATTACTTAAACACATGTTAATATGGATATGAAACTTACTATCAGAAGCTGGTTTACAACAATCTCGATAAACGGGATTCCGGCAATCCACTACTGAGCAATCCCTGTGTTTACATACAACTGACGTATTCTGATGAAAAATAGAAAGAAAGGCAAATAAAATATTAGATTCCACTGATGCTTCTCTGTTATCTCTGTTATATAAAATGGATTTTTGAAAAGTTTAGAAATAAATTCATATAGTCTAAAACTAGCCAGCTTGTTTGCTATGCTGTGATGGGGAAACATTCATAAAATTGATTTGCTTTTTGTAAGAGGTTGTATGAACATGACTAATGATAACAAATCAGTGAACTTTATTAATCTTCTCAAATATACTGGGTAAGTCAAAATGAATGGTACAAAAAGTAAACATATGAGCTGGGTGCTGAAAAGTTCTTGGCTCTAAGAGTATCGTGAAAGGCCTATCTGGAGGCCCAACCTTCTGAATTCTTTTACAGGGCTTAGAAAAACTGAAGGACTGCTGCAATAAGTGTGTGAATCTGAGAGGGGAATATTTTGAAAAAAAATCATAATTAATGGATTCTCCTGTATTTTCTGTTACCCAAAGCCAGAAACTTTTCAGCACCCCACCATCTTGTACATGTGAGTGGTGTAATGAATGTATTGCAAAAATAAAGAAGTAACATGAAAGAAGGAGGAGAGACCATCAATGGCAAATCATTCACCCCAGCACAGCCAATCCAGCCTTCTGGAAGATGCCAGTTGAGCTAATTGCCTACATGTCTATACCAATGTGGTGGGACTCATCTTGCTGCATAATGATGTCAGGTATCTCTTCTTTCAACTGCAGTAACAAACAACCAAATGGACAGCATGTCAAACTAGGTGCACCCTGTAATGGTGGACCATTCATTTTGAATTACCTTGTTCAATATGAAACTTTGATTAACTTCATTTTGATTAACTTTATTTCAAAAATGTATATTGTAATATATAATAAATAAATAATCATAAAATATATATTACGTATAAATTTATAAAGATGCAAGCTCTTAAAGCACTTCTTGGTATTCAACATTCTTTGTGTATACTTCTTTGTTTGATCTTGATTCATCACAAACCATGATCATGATACAGTTAGGGGCACAAGCTCTTGAAATGGCTATGTAAAGATAGTTTTTGTTTTCAATCATTACATGCTGATGCTATATAAAAAGCACCCATACTGATGTCACATAAAATGCACCTGTACCGATGCCATGTAAAAAGCACCCATGCTGGTGCCATGTATAAAGTACTTGTGCTGGTGCCATGTGTAAAGCATCCAGTACACTCTATAAAGTAATTGGCACTACGAAGGGCATCCAACTGTAGAAACCATGCCACAACAGACGACTGGAGCCTGGTGTAGCTCTCTGACCGGCCAGTTCCTGTCAAACAGTTCAACCCGTACCAGCATGGAAAATAGACATCAAATGGTGATGAAGAGGAGGAGGAGGAAGGAAGGCTGCATTCACGATCTGTAACAGAGACTCTCAAAGGCTGATGGGAAGTAGGAAGGTATTTTCAAATCAGAAATGTGTCCTGAATGCTTGTAACAGAATGGTGGTATTAAACTGGTTAATGGATTAAATGTACTCCACACAAAAAGGCCATGGCAGGATTTGAACTCAGAATGCAAAGAGCTGCAACAAATATACAAGGCATCCAGTTTAACATTTTTACAGTTCTTCCAATTCACAGCATTGATAAGACAAATTTATTCCTTAGAAATTATCTTTAATGAATTCTATCAATGAGTAAAATCAATCTAAAAAAAACTCCAAAGATTACAATTTATTAAGAGATGGTTAATCTCAATAAAAAATATAAACTCTGATTTCTATGATAAATCCTTGGATTATATCCACTTTAACACATTCTGCTTTATTTGTAACCTCACACCAAATACACATGTTTGTACTCTGTATTCTTAGTCTTGTACCATTTCTGTAATTTCTTTAAACTTTTTTACTTTGGCAGATTCCATTCTATCTCTGTTCACAGCTATTTATTGCATCAACTCTTTCTTCTCACTCAAACTTGAATCATGTTTTTCTTCTCAGTTTTTCCTTAGGACAATATTCCATCATCTTTTTTTTCTTGTTATAAAATTAAATTTCCGTGGAGTCTCCATGCTATGAATAACTAACTTTAAATATAATATCAGCTGCACTAACTTCATGCAACTGTCTATCTTGGCAAAATCTACACAACATATTGTTGTATCCATTCCCTCCCAGATGAACAAAAACAAAGGTATGTTATTCATGGATAAGTGCCAAAGCTAGCTGAGTCAATAAGATGTCTGTAACCCATGCTGCACTATATCCTTAACACTAAACATTAAACTTTCAATGGCTGTTTATCTAACAGAAAACAGCTACTGTTGGGAAGTGCAGTTCATTACTATAGGTAGCAAGGTCACTTTAATTAAAAAGTACTTCATTAATTTGCTGAGCACAAACCAACCCAAGGATAAAAAAAAAAAAAACATAAAACCCCAACCTCCTGGCAAAAAATCCATTATGTATCCCCCTTCAAATCCTCAAGCAAAGACAAGGCTTCTCTGGTGCCCCATAAGACACAATGTTAAAGGGACGTCACTTAATAATCAATAAAAGATATCCAAAGGTTACAAATTTCTAAATCCTAAAATGCCTGATTTGTAACCAAGCTGGTTTAAATAAAGAGGAAATTCTAATCCTAAACATAATGCAACAATTGGCAACAAGTCAAGAAAACCATGATTATTACTGAAGAATTTAAATGTTATTTTCAACCAACCTTGCATATACAAACTGTACACTTGTTAGGGCTCCACCTCTCCCCCTCTTTTTTCATTGTATCATTATAAATGCAATAATGACAAGGGGACTGTTCCACTTTCAACAATCTTTCTTCTGCCTGCAGAAGCTGAAATATGGAAACAATTTCATTAATCAATAACATATACATGTAATAAAGTTTACAGAATGGAAAAAGAAGAAAAAGAAATAAAAGTACTGGCATTTCTTTCCTACATTTCCATTATTATATAATTTCATCTTATTGAATATACTGAATACAAATGTGAACAAAGATGGATAGGATATAAACAGAAAAGAAAATCCCCCAAAATCGAAATGATAAGCCAAAATCAAACAAACAAAATCTGTTTACATTCAATATATTGAAAAATGTTATTTTTTTAAAACAAACTTGATAATACATTTACTTCCTTTCCTTTAGAAAAATTAATTCCTTTTCAATCTATTTAGTTCAGCAATGTCTTATGTTGTTTTGTAGAATGTTGCATCATTTCACTTAACCACACCCTTGATCAATTCAGATTCAGAGATAGGCTCCTAAGGCTGGTATAGAGTTATACGAAATTGGTTTCACTACATGTAGCTAATATTTGAAATATGACCACCTTAACCTTTTAGCATTCAGATTACCCTTTCAAATGCAATGCTAATTCATTCACATTGTTTTGAATTAATTATACATTATCTCATAGCTTTCAATGATTTGTTTATTTGTTTTTAGAATGACATTGTAGGGTAGGTGTGAGAAGCCAGATCTGGTTAGTTTGAACATAAAACAGGAAGAATATTTTGGCTGAATATGGCTGGTTTAAATGCTAATGGGTTAATTACAATGACTTGCTATGCACAAATCATAGAGAAATAGAATTTATCTTGACTGTTTTAGAGACATTTTTTAATCAAAATCTTTGAGGAATTCTTAGTATTAAAAGAAAGAGACGATATTTTCTATTCCCTGTCCTCCATATTCTCCACCCCACAAGGTTTCATAGTCTTGTAAGTTGTACGGTGAACTCATAAGTGCAGATGGCATAAAAAAGCATGCAGTACACATAAAGTGTTGGCATTAGGAAGACCATCCACCTGTAGAAATCCTGCTAAAGCAAACACTGGAACATGATGCAGTCCTTGAACCCATCAGATACTCTTAAACCATCCAACTCATGCCTGCATGAAACATGGGTGTTAAATTATGATGAGGATAATACAACTCCTGTAGTAAGCTACACCAGCATGAAATAAATAATTTTATTTATGGGCTCATCAGAAGTTCTGTAAATTATTCTTCCTAAAAAATTTTGACTTTTAACAATGATGAGACAAATACATAAACTGTCATGATAGTTTGAAAAAATGAATTTGAATGATGAACAGAAAACAAAATTATGTGGGTGTAGCCAGCCCACTTATGCGTACCTTTCTTTCATTGGACACTAAACTCCATTTGCGAAGACCTGTTGAGGCAAGTGAAATCGAAACCGAACTAAATTCGACGACTGGCCCCCATGCCAACATCGTCTCCTTCATTGGACACGAAACTCAGCTTGCGAAGACTTTCGAGCGAGATCGTTGCCAGTGCCCCTGGACTGGCTCTTGTGTGGGTGGCACATAAAATACACCATTTTGAGCGTGGCCGTTGCCAGTACCAGCTGACTGACCTTCGTGCCGGTGGCATGTAAAAGCACCCACTACACTCTCGGAGTGGTTGGTGTTAGGAAGGGCATCCAGCTGTAGAAACTCTGCCAAATCAGATTGGAGCCTGGTGTAGCCATCTGGTTTCACCAGTCCTCAGTCAAATCATCCAACCCATGCTAGCATGGAAAGCGGACGTTAAACGATGATGACGTGCCTATATCTTGTCCAAGTTTCCATTATTTTTATTGACATTAGTATCTCTATAATTGACTTGCTAAATAGCAGTTAAATTTCCTTCAAATCTCTTTTGTCTTTAAAAATGAAGGATACATTGAATAATGTAATAACTGTGATATACAAAAAAGATAAGATGGTTACAGCTGAAATGTCTATGACTGTAAGCCTGCTCAGAGTTGCACCAGGGTAGAGTCAGTGCTATCCTAAAGCATGGGTACTATGGGTACACAAGGTAGTTGGGTAGAGATCACTGCTGGTCTAGGGGACTAATGATAATCTATGTATGCTTTGTCATGTTACCAAAATAAATAAATGTAAGGGTCCCAACACTTTACTTTGCATGGTGTACTATAGTATTGTTAAGAGAGCCCTGGGTAGGGTCAGACAACAATAACAACAGATGTAATCACCATTAAATACTGTGTCACTGTCAACACAATACATATATATTGTAGCAAGTGGAGGTAGCCGTTAATATTAGAATAACAACATAAATGGTAGCAGTAGCAGCAACAATCCGAAGAACGACAAATGAAGGCGTATCTGGCTGTCTGCTAGAAACAACAGCCAAATCTCCTTCAAATCATGTTACCATCTTAAAAAAAATAAAAGAATATATATGTATACACACACACATATATAGATGCCAAATCAGACTTAGTCTGATGCAGTCCCTCAGCTTACCAGTCCTGGTCAAACTGTCCAACCCATGCCAGCATAGACAACAAACATTAAATGATGATGATGATGATAATATCAAACTCTTTGCATTTTCTAGGATAAAGACAGGATGGTCATGGCTGGGATGTCTTTGATCATATGCTGGCCTGGTGATAAAAAAAAAATCCCAAAATGTCTTCATATGTTAAACTTACTTTTTTATTCAAATCTTGGATATCGCTCTGCATTTTTTCATACATTTTCTGCAGATGTTGATGCTGTGCACATGTCGGGCAACCTGGAAACGATACAATAATCACCATGAAAATAATATTATAACTGTCTGTAAATTAGGAATAACGCCAATAATTTTGAAAGGAGGACAATTAAGTTGGTCACAGTATTTTACAGGTTCTATATTTTATTGATCCTACAGAGATGAAAGACAAGGTTCATTCTAGTGCAGTTTGATCTGAGAACATAAACTGTCAGAAGAAATACACATGGCATTTTTTCCAGTGCACTTACTGG
>NC_068982.1:35599581-35617081 GCF_001194135.2 Octopus bimaculoides | reverse complement strand
TCGCATTGGAATGTTTTTCATCATTGGTCTGTTGGGTCAGGGTTGACTCAGGGTTAAACAATATTTACATAAATCTATCTCCATTGCCTTACTGAAATCATTAATGAAGTCAGAAGGGACTTAGAGCTTTCAGGTGAATTCTTTCCTTATTAACCAACATATGGTACAAATAATGATGATGGTAACAGTAATAATGGTTTATTTAGGTATGGAGGAGGGGGGGCAATGACTTGAAAAAACTGGATTAAATGAATAACCAGATGTAAATATGAAATGATGAGCAAGCATCGTTGTGTGGTAAGAAGTTTGCTTCCCAACCACTTGGTTCTGGGTTCAGTCCCACGTAGTAGAAGACACCTTGGGTAAGTGTCTTCTACTATGGCCCTTGGTTGACCAAAGCCTTCTAAGTGGATTTCGTAGATGGAAACTGAAAGAAACCTGTCATGCATGCATGTACATATGCATGTGTGCATGTGTGTGTGTGTATGTGTGTGTGCATGCATGTGTGTGTGTTACTATCTCCTTGCCATTCATACCATGTGACAATAACAAGCAAGTGTCACCATCATACTAGTGATTTCCTTTGTTGTCAATATTCTGTGAAAGCATGTATGGCCATGGGGAAATGTGAAGGTTGGTGACTGGAAAGGCATCCAGTTTAAGAAAATCCACCTCGAGAAATTCCATCCAGCCCACTCATGCCAGCATGGAAATGTGGATGTTAAAATGATGATGATGATAAATAGGTGTGTGTGCAAGTCCCACCACTTAGTACAAGACAGTCAAAGCTAATTTTGGTAGGGTTTGAACTTGGACTGTCAAGTGGCATAAGTAAATACTGTAATGCATTTAAACCAGCACTCTCTTGATTTTGTCACTCCTTCATATCATCATTTTAATGTTCACTTTTCTCATGCTTGAATGGGTCAAACGAATTGACCCCAGGACTTATTCTTTCTAAGCCTAATACTAAAGGGTTAAGGTGGTCATATTTCAAATATTAGCTACATGTAGTGAAATTTCGTATAACTCTATACCAGCCTTAGGAGCCTATCTCTGAATTGATTACGGGTGTCGTTAAGTGAAATGATGCAACATTCTACAAAACAACATAAGACATTGCTGAACTGAAAAGATTGAAAGGGAATTAATTCTATCCGTCTCTTTTGCCGAACTGCTAAGTTACGGGGACATAAACAGACCATCATCGGTTGTCAAGTGATGGTGGGAGGACAAACACAGACACACAAACATATATATATATGACAGGCTTTTTTCAGTTTTTGTCTACCAGATCCACTCACAAGGCTTTGGTTGACCTGAGGCTATTGTAGAAGACACTTGCCTAAGGTGCCATGCAGTGGGACTGAACCTGGAACCATGTGGTTGGTAGGCAAGCTACTTACCACACAACCACTCCTGTGCCTACATACATGTATATCATCATCATCACTTCATTTCAACATCTACTTTTCCATGCATGCATGGGTCAAATGGAATTTATTGAAGGAGATTTTCTATGACTGGGTGCATTTCCCAATGGCCAGGTATTTTCTTGCAGAGTATTGTGAGTGAATGACACTGCTTGTATGACAGTGACAATCGTTTACAACTACATGATATGTCAAGACATGCAATACAAACACTCACTCACACACACACATAGCTCTTTTATCTTGCTGAGGCATCACCTTGGAAAACTTTTAGTTGAATGAATCAGCCTCAGTACATTTTTTTAAAACCACTAAGTTACAGAGACATAAACACAGACACAAAGACAAACACACATAAATACATACATATATATATATATAAACACACACACGCACACATACACGACAGGCTTCTTTCATTTTTCATTTACCCAATTCACAAGTCTTTCATTGCCCTGGGACTACAAAAGACACTCAAGGTGCCACGCAGAGGGACTGAACCTGAAACCATGAAGTTGGGAAGCAAATTTCTTACCACATTGCCACACTTGTGCCAATAGGAAATATATTTGTCTAATATGCTTAATTTATACCTTGGGAAAAGAGCAAACACCAGAAATGAATTAACTATGACTAGGAATTAAAAGTAGATTGCTTGCCACTAGAATGATGATAGTGACGAAGATGATGATGATGGCTATGACAACAATAATGATGATGATGGTACTGATGTTGATGGAGATAATGATAATGATAATAATAGGAAAATAGATAGAGAATGGTATCAAATTAGAATTCTCTCAATTCCTGACAGAGAAGGCAGACAGGAATAAATAAATAAATAATGAATAAGAGAGAGAGAGAGAAATGGTTTTTGCAATGAAATTAAGGAAGTCAAAAGATACAAGATAAAATGGCAGTGAAGTTTTGAAGTATATTAGTAGCTTTTCAAACATGCCACAGAGGAATTTGGAAATCTGGAATGTTTTGGCACATCTGATACCATAATGATATCAATACTACAGCAATGCCCGAAGGAAGTTAACGAAACAAGCCACAGCAAAAACACAAGCAACAATAATATTAATAAATAAATAAAAAAGACAAGAGCAATACAATACAGACAGGTATAACGTATTTTCTTCAAGCTAAAGCGGGAGCCTTTGTGTGGTCGCTAGTTGCCAGAAACAGCAGTCAAATCTCTATCATGTCATATCTACCATTTTAAGAAGGAAAATATTAGATAATTGGATTACATGTCTTAGTACCCTGAACTATCGATTTCCTCTGGAAAACAGGAATAATGGCAGCCTGACAGAGAAATGAGCCCTACAAGGTAGAATGATTGCTGCAGTGAGCACTGCAGGCCATTCTCTGTGGCGATGCCATCACGGTCATTACTGCAGGGTATGGCCGAGCACACCATTTGTTCTGAGATATGTGGCCCATCACCCTCTCCTGCTACTTCCCCCTGCACTTTTTTCTCCTTTTCTTTCTTTTTCCCTTTTTATCTTTCTCTTTCCTGCTACTTTGCTTTTAAATGGCCAAATAAACTCATCGTTTAGTAACAACTGTAAAAGCAATCTGTCAATAAAAATGTCAATTTGGCAGATAATAAAACAAATTTGACCAATTAGAATTGATTTGGAGATATATTACAATTGGAATTATATTCATTACTCTATTGTTTAGTAGCTGTAAAAATATTGCTTTCAGGATCTTTTTGTCTAGAAGGTTTCATGATAGCTAGGTTGTTGCCATTGTTGTTATCATCACTATTTTCATGTTCATTTTCCCATGTTGGCATGGGTCAGTCAAAGCTCATTGAGGAAGTTTTTATTTATTGCCAGATGGTCTTCCTGTCACCAACCCATATCTGTTTTTTGAGTAAGGTATTCTCCTTGCATTGTAATCACATGTCAAACATGATGAACTGCTGATACTTTAGGAATTTTCTAACTGGAGAATATAAACAGTCAGTCTGCTCAGACAATGTTCATACACACAAGGGTGGCGATCTGGCAGAAATGTTAGCATGCTGGGTGAAATGCTTAGTGGTATTTTGTCTGTCTTTATGTTCTGAGTTCAAATTCTGCTGAGGTCGATTTTGCTTTTCATCCTTTTGGGGTCAATAAATTATGTACAAGTTGCATACTGGGGTCGATCTAATCAACTGGCCCTCTCTCCCAAAATTTCAGGTCTTGTGCCTAGAGTAGAAAAGAATATTCATACACACACACATGTATATGCATATATAAATACACACCTAAGAGGTTAACAATTATCATTGAATGCAAACCAAAGGCAAAATGCTCAGCAGCATTTCTTTTAAATTTATGCTCTGAGTTCAAATTTAACCAAGGTTCACGTTACCTTTCAACTTTTGGGATCAATAAAATAAGTACCAGTTGAGCACTAGTGTTGATGTAATCGACTAACCCACCCTTCCAAGATTTCAGGTCTTGTGACTACCATAGAAGGAACTTTTGAACACAAAACAGGGAAGATAACTAAGACACAAGAAAACATGATTTAATGCTTTACAACATCTAGCTTGGTACTTCACTGTTGTAAGTTTAAAATCCTGCTAGGACTGATTCAGCTCTTAGCTTTTCCAGGCACTAATAAAATAAACACTAATAACACAGTATAGATGACTGGATTGATTATATACCTTTTATCCTTGGAATACTAGTATTATATTATAGTATTATATTATACCTTTTATCCTTGGAATACTAGCAATAGTTTGGCTTATTAGTTGTTTATAGCAAAATATAAATCATAATAATTACCAGTTCTATATTACAAAAAAAGAATTTAGAACTATTGATAGCAGAATAAAATTATTTAAATCTTTTTTTTTTATAGATAACCATAGCTTTTACCTACAAGTATGTATCTCTTTTTCCTGCTATAATTATTACTAGAGCAATACCACCCCAACCCCCACCATCGTCACCATCACCACCATTCATATTTTTCAACTGTTGGTATCTGTATGTAACTTTTACCACCAATGTTGTGACTATAACTGTAAACTCTACAATAATACACACACACACACAACATTTATATATATATTATATTTACATTATATATATTTATTTTAGATATATAGATTATATTTATATTAGATATATATGTATATTATATATAAGTATGTACATACACAAGCATGTTTTAATTACTAAATTATCAGCACAACTACAATGATAAACAAATGCTTACTTCTCCCACCATCACCACCACCACCACAATCACTCACCTTTATCCACCCTCACCCTGATTCAACACAACCTCACAAACATTCACACCTCATTACAATGATAACAACATTTCCTCTTCACTATGGTAATCACAAACAACCACCAACCATTAACACTGCTACTATCTTCTTCATACAACCATCACTGCTGCTTTCCCCCATCCCACCCCTTCTGCCATCCTCTCTGCAACTAGAAAACCACCATCACAATGAAATTTGATATTAATAGCCTTCCTACATACAGTGTGACTAATCCTTATTAAATAAACACTTAAATTAGATTTATGGCTTAATTAGTTGTTACAGCAAAATAAATGAATAAATAAATAAAAAATATCACTAATTAGAGAATGATGTCAAGGAAGCAATAGTTGAAGATATTGGTGGACTGCATAAAAATGCACTCAACAACTGTATTTCAGTTGTTGAATTGTCTAAATAAACTTCAGCCTTATATATGGAAGAACCTAGCTGAGACTAAGCTTTAATTAGCAACCTAAATCAAAGAGCAAACTTCTAAGTAGATTGATTAAAAATCCTACTACTTACCTGATTAGCAGTGACTGCTCACTGATAACAGAGATCTACATTAAGTACTAAACACCACAAAATGCTACAGAGAGTGTGGATGAACTTAAAGCAAGAGCAAGAGCAAGAGGAGAGCAATGTAAGTTGTAACCTGCTCTGGATGAGCAGTGGTGCTTTTTGAAGAAAACAAGACGCAATTAATCTCTTGATCACTTTAGAGTATGTGGTTGTAGTTTGTTCAGTTCAAATTAATGGTGAATGTATACTGACTAATTTTGTTTAACAGCTTGTTAGAAGTGCCCCTCCCTCTCTGTCAATGCTAAGACCAATGTTTCTCAACTGTTTTTTTTTTTCTTACCTATTGGTTGGTTTAATTACTATTTTATTCTGGTGGAACTCTGCAGCCATTTGATATTTAAAATCCAGTTTTATAGATACTTCTTTCAAAAAATACCTATTTTGTTTTTGACACATTCACATGTGCAGGTTTGCAATAACACTACTCTCTGAGAGAACATACTTCAGTGGCCAGAAACATGTTGAACTATGTAAAATGTTAGAGAAAGAAACCTAGCTGTTTCTTGCAATAAATGCATCTACAGCAAACATTTTTCATGGATCCATAAAATATTAATTTGCTTGCATGCCCACCCAACAAATCTTATAAAGACTGCAGTTAAGACCCACTGGCTTAGACATTAACTTCAAACTTTATGAATCAATGAAAGAGTCTCCATGTGGTTGCTTGACCTGTTAGGAATAGCAACTAAATATTCTTCAAATCATAATATACCATCTTACAAAGAAAAAGGACATATTGGATAATGTAGTTCGAATGCACTCTGCCTGAAAATAAGAAGAGGAAGTCATTGTTGGAATGTCTTTGAATGTTGAAATTATGGTGCTGTTGACCTGACATTTTCTTACTTGAAAATTGATGAAATACAATAAAATTAAGTTTGGTTTGTTGCTTATAACATGATTGGATATATTAAAGCTTCTTACTTGTGTCTTGATGTGGACACTGTATGAGATATCCATGTGACTTTGTTACAATTTTAACATCTTGCAAAGCACCCTGAAAAATATAGAAACAGAAAATGAGTTGGAAAGAAAGAAAACAAAGGTAGAAAATGCACTATATATATATATATATATATATATATACAGACATAGGGTAAAAATCAATAATTAATTAATTATTAGTAATTTTACCAAGTAGTTCGGTGTGTTAAAACAATTATCGGTAAATTCATATAAACATAATTAAAATTTAGGGTTCAGCAGGCATTGCTTCACCACACACCGAAAATTAGAAATAGCAGCCAAAACTACTATTTTTCTACGTTGAGTAAAACAAGTTTGGTTTTTTAAGATGGGGGTAAATATTTCCATTATATGAGTTCTGATCAAAAAGTATTGAGACTGGTGCTATAAAAAGAAAACTACAACACATATTAATTCAGCATTTAATTTCTTTTGCATTAGTCTTCTTCTGAAGCCACACATTTTATCCAGTGTCTTTTCCATTGACGGAAGCATTCCTGGAACTCCTTTCGTGGGACAGCAAGCAGCTGCCTCATTGCATTCTCTTGGATTTCTTCAACATCTTGAAATCCCGTTGGAGTCTTCCACTGCAAAGACTGAGCCTTCACTTTGGGGTCATAGCCATAGACCCATGATTTGTCACCTGTTATGGCTGTTTTCAAAATGTTTTTGTCTTCCTTGACACAATCAAGGAGATCCCGTACAACTGAAACCCAATCTTCTTTTCTAGATGACCACACTCAACACACTTTACTTCCAAGCACTGCTACAAACAATGGAAGTGAGGGAGAACATTATAACTTAATGTGCATGTGCGATAGAGTGCAAGGTCAATATGTGCCATGCAGCTTCACTGTGTATACTTGAGCTCCATTATCGTAGCAACAGTCCTAATAATTTTTGACCAAACCACACACAGCTATATATCTATAGGAAAATAAAGATGCAAAATTATGTTTACAGATAACAAATGTTTTCATACAACAGTGTTCCTGAAAAAATATTAGTGTGTGAATGTGTGTGTGTACAAGAGAATTAAAAGAACATTTCCCATATTTTAGAAGAATCTCATAAAAGAATGAAATATAGGGGGAATAGTCTGCAAGAAAAACAAAAAATTTGAATGCAAATATGGCAAAGACTTCTGTTAAGAATTATTGACATTGGTATATGGCTATCAAACAAGAAAAACAAAATAATGAAAATGGTTATAGTGTTGATTTATAGAAGTTGAAAGCAATGTATGAGAGAAAGAGCAGAATTTCAGTTATATTACTGACAAGTAAAATGTATTGTAGCAAAGCTTTAGGCGCACTGACTCTGTAGACATTGTTGAGTGGATGGTAGAATTTGTGGAACATTAAACAAAAGTACTTTGTGTCTCTTTACACACTGGGTTCAAGTCCTGCTTAGGTTCACATCTTTCATCTCTCTGCAGTCTATGAAATAAGTATTGACCAAAAGAGTAAGTACTGGGGTTGATGAAAAGCAAGGTCGATCTTGGTGGAATTTGAACCCAGAGCTCAGAGAACTGAAATTATTACTGCAAGGCAGTGGATTTGATGTGATAATGACTCAGCTAATGTGCTATGTTATATATGATGTTGTCCAAGATACACTATTCTTGAAAATAAGAACATGATAGTAATAGCGTGAATGTCTTTAATCATAAATCATTTCAATCAGGGTACATTGAGACTAAACAGCAACTAGTTTATATTTTAAATACAAGAAGTTTAAAAAGTACAATGGGCCAAAGCAAGATTTGATGGAAGATTTATAGAAACAAAAGTAAATGCTATAAAATAACTTAGTCCATGCATTCTTTTCAGTTTATGCCAATTTTCTTTGCTTAAAGGCAAGCAAGGCAGAATCATTAGCATGCCAGGCAAAATGCTTAGTGGCATTTCGTCTATCTGTATGTTCTGAGTTCAACTTTACCTTTCATCCTTTTGGAGTTGATAAAATAAGTACCAACAAGTAGTAGTTGAGCACTAGGGTTGACGTAATCAACTTATGCCCTCCTCCGAAATTGCTGGCCTTAAGCCAAAACTTGAAATTAATATAGATATAAAGCCTCAAATTAGTCATTAACATAAATTCCAGTATTTGACTGATACTTTATTTTCATGTATTTCTGCATGATGATGATGAATATGCATCCTCATGATTGAAGAACAGGGACCGCAAACACAGCTGCCTCACCTGTGATCACATGCTGCAGGTTCTCTTGGTCTAGTCTTTGATATCATTGCTGCATTTACATATTTGTTGCTCACAAAAATGTTTTCCAGCCATCCAGCCTTCAAAGATGTGGTCACAGAGTGAGCCTCTGATCATATGGCCAAAATAATGCAGTTATCACTGTCTGATCATCATCACCAACTTTCTGCCCACCTCATCCACAGCACTTGCCTGAAGCATGTCACTGCAAATGCCTTCAGTTGCTTGGTGTCTGCTACCTTTGGGGCCCATGCTCCAGATGTATATAATGCTAGTGATCAGACCAAGGTTTTTAAGAAGTGTTAACTTGAAGCTTTTGCTGAAAGTGCAGTCTCTCATATTGTTTGGGGTACCATAACATAGACCTCATCAGCCACACCAGTAAGATCATGCTGAGCATTCTGTTGAAGAGGATGGAATGAATCATTGAAGAACAACTTCTAGAAGTGCAAATGGTGTTTTGTGAAAGGATGGGTACCAAGAAATTAGAATCCTCATGGAGGAAACCAGGGAATATACCGTTCCACTATACAAGGCAGTATTTGATTATAACAAGGCATTTGGATTGGTCTAGCATTCCACATTGCAGAATGTATTACACACGATGAGGAATGAGGGTTCTGCAGTTGACTTACTGTGGAGATTGTACATAATCAAGTATACTCTCATCCAAATTTGAACCTGTGTTAGAAATCATTATTCCTTTTATGATTCAACAAAGAAATATTGGTTTAACCCTTTAGTATTTAAACCAGTCATATCCAGCCAAAATATTCTGCCTGATTTCTGTTCAAACAGGCCAGATCAGGCCTCTCACACCTATCCTACAATGTCATTCTGAAAAAATAACAATAATATCTCGAAGCAATGAGATAATGCATGATTAATTCAAAACAATGAGAATAAACAGGCAATACATTTGACAGAGTAATCTGAATGCTAAAGGGTGAAAGAAGAGAAACTTGCAATGACTACAAAATAATGATCAATGCTATATATATATATATATATATATATATATATATATGTAAGTATGAGGAGGACAAATGTCAAGAATTTGCCTGCATTTCTCAATGAATGATGAATAAAAAAGTTGTACAGTTTAGTTGGCAAATAATCATAAACATGCACACATTACCTGTTTGATTCTAGTTCATGGATGAGTGAATAATTAGAGCAAAGGTGAGACGAAAGAGTTAAGAACAAAACAGAAACATAAATATTTAAGATTGAAATGAGATAGTAAAGGTATACACATACATGTATATCATCATTATATATTACTATATATAAATGAAAGGTGGTGAGCCAGCAGAATTGTTAACAAGTTGGACAAACTTCATTGTAACATTTCTTTCAGCTCTTTATGTTCTAAGTTCAAAATTCACCAAGGTCAACTTTGCCTTTCATCCTTCTGGGATTGATAAAATGAAGTACCAGCTGAGCAGTGGAATCACTGTAATGACTTACCCTGCCCCCGTGGAGGCACAATGGCCCAGTGGTTAGGGCAGCGGACTTGCGCTCATAGGATCGCGGTTTCCATTCCCAGTCCGGGCGTTGTGAGTGTTTATTGAGCGAAAACACCTAAAGCTCCACGAGGCCCCGGCAGGGTATGGTGGCGAACCCTGCTGTACTCTTTCATCACAATTTTCTCTCACTCTTACTTCCTGTTTCTGTTGTGCCTGAAATTCAAAGAGCCAGCCTTGTCACACACTGTGTCACACTGAATATCCCCTAGAACTACGTTAAGGGTACACGTGTCTGTGGAGTGCTCAGCCACTTGCATGTTAATTTCATGAGCAGGCTGTTCCGTTGATCGGATCAACTGGAACCATCGACATCATAAGCAATGGAGTGCTAACAACAACAACCCTTCCCCCATCATAAAACTGGTTGCCTTGAGCTAAAATTTTAAACTTTTATACGTATATGTTTGAGTGTGTGTGTGTTTAGGTGTACAGACTAGAGAAAAAAGTACTCAATAGATGAAGTAGAGTTTATGTATTTGTTATATATTTTCTCCCCCTCTGATTCTCCCCCTAATGATTTTGATAATTGACATATAATAATGATTTTAATTTAATCTATTAGGTTTAATTGAAACAGCTGTAAGGGACTATGCTTGATTTTTGCAGATAACAAATTTTTATTAAATGTTATATCTCCATTTTCTTACTTTCTTTGAATGATTATAAACCTTGGTTTATATATAAACCTATTGTTTTATGAATGATTCAGTTCCATGTGGCTTAATTTCACAGGCCTCTAACAGAAGCCCGTGAAACTGTAAGTCACATGGAACCAAATCAAACTGTTTTAAATAATATATATATGTATGTACATATATATATACATGCATGCATGTATGTGTGTCAACATGAACATGTGGTAAAATATTAGTCATCTCAGCCCTTTTTATGCACACACATACACACACTATAAGCTTCTGCATAGGTTCTGTGTATTAAATTCTATTCATAAAGCATTGGTCAACTGGAGACTACAGTCAGGCACAAGTGACCTTTGGTGAAGGAGCTATGCAATGGGCTAAAACTTGGAAGAAAGTAGTCAGGAATTGAACTTTTTAATCACACAGTCATGACTGCAAGAAAAGCTTAAATTTATTAAGTAAATTAATTAAGTTAATTCATAGAAACTATTAGAATTTTCAGAACAATACAAACTCTATAATCAAATCAATCAATCGATATTTATTTGAGTATTGAAGTCAAATAGAATAATAACACCACACCCCACCTCCCACTCACAAGCAAAATAGCAAAATCCTATGATGTTGCTTTTGATGAGTCTATATTCAGCAATATGTAACAACTCTTTACATTTTTTACCCTTTGGAGCTGATCAGATTTCTAACGAAATACATAGTGATTTTACTGTGCCTTCAAACAAGGAACACAACTTTGTTTTTGCCTCAGTCTACCACCCTTCTTCATAGTTGAGTAGTTCAGAAGAATTTCAAAGACCGTCCACTATTGAAAATATTTTACTTCAACAATTTGAACAAGTTTGAAAAGGAAAAAGAAATCACAGTCACGCATAGAAAAAAAATATGTACATGAAATTGTAATTAAAAAATACAGAAAGAAATTTATTCCTGAAGTTTCATGGCAATGTTAATAAATAAATAAATAAATACACAGAAGGTTGATAATAAATGGTTTAACCCATTAGTATTTAAGCTGTTCATATCTGGCCCAATTATTCTACATGCTTTATGTTTAAATTGACCAGATCAGGTCTCTCACACCTACTTTACAGCGTTATTTTAAAAATAACCAACCAAATCATCGAAATTTGAAGCTACAAGATAATGTCTGAGTAATTCAAAACAATATGAATAGATAAGCATTACATTTTACAGAGAAATCTGAATGCTAAAGGGTTAAAATATATCTCAAATGTGAGGAGAAAAGTCACATATTATATAAACATTATTTCTTAGCTTCTGAAACCACATTTTGCAGGTATGGTCCCAAGTACTCTCCTCTCTTTTCAATGATCCTTTCACCCTCATTGTCATCATTGTTGTCATCATCCTCCTACTCATCATTTATGTTTGTTGTTCATGCTGGTATTGACTGGAAGGGTCTGTTTACCTAGAGTGATTGAGAGTATCGCATTTTGTTTGTATTATATTTTGGTTTGGTGTCTGCAGTTGAATGCCTTTCCTAAACTACCCACTTTGAAGAGTGTACTGGGTGCTTTTCCATCCCACTAATACTAGAGAGGTGTCATATCTTTAACAAAACTAAAGTGCCCCCCTTCACAACTTAACACTTAACAGAGGATGCTAGGTGTTTTCTTTGTGGCACCAACACTAGAGAGCTAACCATGTTTTTGTCATGACTAAAAGAACCTCACATCTCTGCTGTCTTGCTTGCCTCTTTACAGCATAAACAACTTGAGTGACAGAAGCGTAAATGATAGTGATGAGAGAGATATGGGATAAGGAATGAACCGATGAGAGTATTCAGTATTTTGAGAGAGGTACATATATACAAGGCAACATGACTGAGATGGCAGGGAGGTGACAGAAGTCTATGTGACCCAGGAGACAGAGTGATGACAGAGATCCAGGCTGTGTAAAAAGAAAAGAAATACAAGTATGTTGGTAGAGAGAGTGATATGAGATGGTGCCAGGCAGTACAGGAGGACAGGGTGAAGGTAGAGTGAGCTGTAAATGAGTGGTCTGATGTAGCTATATACAGGTAATAAGATGGGCTGGAGGGGGTTGAGTGATGAGGGTGGTGACACAGTAAATAAAAAGGAAATGGATCCTGTACCAGTGAGTTGCACAAAAGAGTAATGGAGAGAGGGTCAAAATAGGTGCAGTGAGATCCTATCTAGAATGTATTGCAAACAAAAGAAATCCACTGGCATCCTCAGTTATACAGGAACATAGGGCAGTAAGAGTTGTTTTTTTTTTTTTACTATCTCAAGCATTAATTAAACAATTGTTATTTGCACTGTATACACCGAGATCTGAAATGATGGTTTGCATATTTATTATTAATATTTTCAGGGAGATTCAAATGCAAATATGCTAGTTGCTGTTGTGTATGTTACAGGAGAACTTCTCTCTTTCATGATGACTGTTTTTATAACATACTTGGCTCATTGGCACAAAAGATTCTGAGACACAAGTGTTTTGATGTATCTCATCAGCCAAAAGCATTTGAAACTTTACATGAGCTAGTCCCAGAAGTTTCTGCTTCACATTAAAACTGATTGATCACATCAAAACTGATTGATTGCATTAGAACTGATTGATTAGTGTCTTATATGTAATAGTCTGCTGACCAATTTCATTAATGCTGTATATTAAGGCAATGAGTACAAAAAGAAGACAACACTGGAGAGACAGATTTTAATACATGCTGTATTAGTTTAATGCTTAAAAAGAAGGGAAATGTTTTAGTTAGCCAGTGTTTCATGAATATTAAGCTAGTGGAATACACCTTTGCTTGCCTCTATCTTATGTTCTATTTAAGAATCTTTATTAATTGATGAAATAAAAGTTTTTAAAAAAATGTAAAAGCAATAACTGTAGCAACAGCGACAACACAAACAACAACATTGTTATAGAAGTAATCTCAATGTCTGTTTCAGACAATTATATTTTCTGACTTCTGCCAAACCTGTAACATCATGTCTAGGATTATTCATACAGTTTTTCCTCATAAGAACTTTATCTGACATTTCACTTTTGGTTCCAAGCCAAAAGTTTAAAATAAGTGATGCAAATGTTGTTTTTTTTATAACCACCACCTTGAAAAAAAAAACAACAAAAATCATAGAGAGAACCCCAACAACAACTAAAAAAATAGAAAGAAAAGCTCTGAAATAATCAATTTGGTTACAAACTTTTTGTCTGCAATATGTATTTTTCTGTATCAATCCTCAAGTGGTTAATTCATATAATCTACTTAAACCATTAGGAATCACTGTTGTAATTATTATAGTTGTAGAGCTAAAGTATTGGACTACTGACCACATGGTCAGGAGTTCAAACCTTGCTACTTCAGCTGTTGTATTGTTTCTTTTGAGCATGCTAGCCAGTGAGGAGAGGGCCTCAATGTGGTCACTCAACCTACATGAAATAATGACTAAATCTTTCTCAAATCACTCACATAGTAGTCTTCTTTCTTGTCTTGAAAAAAAGAGAAAAGTGCTCTTTGGATAATGTAGTTTGAAGTAATTTATGCCTGAAAATCTAGATTAGGCAGGTCTAGACTTTCTTTGATAATAGGTCTATTTGAACAAGGCTGACTCGGCATGAAACAACTCTTTACCTGCATACATAGAAAAACGAAAAAAAAGAACTGTTCTGCCATCACCTCTGCCACAATAGGCTTTACCACTAAACAGTTGAGTAGTTCTTAACAGGAAAGGCATTCAGCAGTAAAAAAAAAACAACCTAACAATGACTTGAACAAGCACAGTCCCACCTAACAATGTAAGGGGAAAATCCTCAGTAATATCTGAGAAAATAATAGCCATAAAAACGCTCTCATTAATATTGTGTAGAATCTAATGTGTGTCAGCAATACCTATAATGAAACTTAATTAACAGTAGATATCAGTAATGAAGGTTAATTGTGGATATCAGCAATGATACTTAGATAATGAGGGATATTGGTAGTGGTACTTAGCAAGTATGTACCTTACAGGTTAGGATGTTGGGTTCATGATTGTAAAATTGTGGGTTTAATTTCAAGACTAGTGCATTGTGTCTTTGAGCAAAGCATTGTTGCTCCAATCTGATGAGTACCAATTGAGAACTTGTGCAGCCCTCTCTCCCTCTAACTGTAACATGAACTAGAAGAATAGCAGTACATATGGTTTTTGAGTTTTGTCAAGGCTTCCAAGGCTGAATAAGAGAAAGTTATTTTCAGAGATGAGCCCTGACTCAAACACATCCTACAACAGAAGGGATGCGTATCAGGTGATGGTGTTAAACTTGTATAGCCAGTTGAATATCTCCAGGTTTCCATGGTATCACCTACCTCTTGGTAATATACACTGAATAAATGTTGTTTGAAGCAAATATGTTGTTGAAACAAATATTTCTTCGCAGCAATTTTTCACCAAGAAATTCACAAAGCTATGAATTGCATAGTGTTTATGAAGTGTTGAAATTGGTAAAATAAGTTTAACACAAAAAAAAAAGTAAACTTACAAGTAAAACCATCACGTCTGTGCACTTAGATTTGGTCAAGTAGAAACTTGCAGAACTAATTAATGCAAGCAATCACAAAAACATATGAAATGTATCATTTTTAAGGAAAGGCAGTAGTACTTGGATCAAGATCGACAAAATGTGGTTTCATGAATTAAATTATAAAGTTTATGTAATGCATGTCATTCCTCTTTTGAAATGAATTTCAATAATTTATATTGTTTGTGTATTTATTAATACCTCGATGTACCATGTAACTTTTTGAATAAATTTGTCTGTACATTTTTATTACAATTATAAATTCTTTTTCCCACGCTTGCATAACTGTGATATCATTTCTCCTTTTTATTTTTACATGTTCAAATTGTTGAAGTTAAACATTTGAATGTTGAATGACCTTCTTGACAACTGAACTATGAAGAGGAGTGGCAGACCGAGGTCATCAAAAAAGTTGTCTTGCTTGAAGGCACAATGCAATGTGTGTGTATTGTAATCAGAGTTGTCTTCCTTTGAACTTGCATAATATACAATATGCAGGCCTTGTTGTAGTCTGGTGGCTTGTGTACCTCAATGACAATAAAAACTATGCCAGTGAAATGCAATCTTATGGTAGAGTGTCCTATGCTGGACAAATCAAAAGCTAGAGGCCAAACTAATATTAGACAATCTCACCCTGGGGAAAAATGGGTTTGTGTAGGGCCAACAACTCCATCTAGAAAAACAAAGTTACAGAAGCATCAATGACAATTCAAAACCAACAGGACCAGAGAAAAGGAAGCCACACCCCAGGAAAACACAGAAACATAGGCAAGATACAGACTGAGGCTGAGCGGAAAAAGCAGGGGTTCAACTGGAGAGAAGCAGAAAAGACAGCTCAGTGTCGGGGAGAAAAATTGGTGATGGCCTTTACTTCAGAGGGAGGAAGTGAAGGGCTAAGTAAGTAATAATATATATGTATGGGCAGTAAATAAGTGGATGCTGAATGACTTTGAATGGTTAAGGAGTATGCTTTGCATTCTTAGGTTGACTCAGGAATGAAACTGGGAAAATGGAAACTAGAGGAGTTTTTGAACTTATAATTTAATGATAGAGCTTTTCCACATGCTTGGTCCTGCCTGAGAATCACATTAAGGGTGCACATACCAGTGGAATACTCAGCCACTTACATGTTAAGTCAATGAGTAAGTTGTTCAGTTAATTAAACAGCTTGTGTCAAAACACATTATCCCCCATTTTGAAGATGGTACAGGTGAAATTTGGTGATGTAGATTTGACTACGATGTTGAGGCAGAAGTGGAACTGCTTGCACAGTGCATGAATTTATCTCCCACTTCCTCTAGAATTACAAACAACTCCTACTAAATTTTAATGTTCTTTTGTTGATCAAAGCAGCTTTGAGTAAACTATGCTTTTCGGATGAGGTCCAGCAAGATTGCTTTCACGTTTTAGCACAAAGTCAGCAATTTTGGGGGGAAGGATAGGTTGATTGGATTGACCCCAGTGCCCCAGTGCTCAACTGGAACTTATTTTATTGACTCTGAAAGGATAAAAGGCAAAGTCAACCTTGGTGGAATTTGAACTCAGAATGCAAAGACAAACAAAATGCAGCTAAGCATTTCACCTGTTGTGCTAACAATTCTGCCAGCTCACTGCCTTGTGAGCATCAGTAAGATTTGTAATATGTTTACAACTGACTCCCCCCACCCCACCACCACCACATCACCTGTAAATAAAGATCAGATTTCCACCTAGGCACACAGAAATTTTGTGTGATTAATTCTCAAAGACTTGAAATTATTTCCATTTTTCTTTAGCATCACTAACAATTACTGCTAAGTTTTAGATTTCTTTCTTCAACAAAGGAGAAAATTACAATTAATCGAGAATTATCTGCATTTCATTCAATACATCATCTCATATTTATCTAACGACATACCACTGGCTCACTCGAGTTATTTATTTCCTACTGCTTTTTTTTTTTATTTTTAATTATGCAAATTTCTACTTTCCAAAACTCTTCACAAATATTTTTCTGTTTGTAAAAAAAACCTGTCTGTTGATCAAAGTAGGTTGTTTAATTAATTAAACAACTGAATGGTCAAGTTAAAAAAACAATGAAATTCATTTACTTCAACACATGCAGATATAACTGTATGATTTAGAATCTTGCATGATTTTGAGTTCAGCCCCACTATGTAGCACCTTGAGCAAGTGTATTTGCCTACAGCTTTTGACCAACCAAAACCTTGAGGGAAGATCTGGTACATTAAAACTGAAAGAAGTCCACTGTGTGTATGTATG